>NC_134490.1:15114524-15395976 GCF_040206685.1 Ascaphus truei | reverse complement strand
AGAGAGAGAGAGAGAGAGAGAGAGGTCTGAGAGAGAGAGGTCTGAGAGAGAGTGAGGTCTGAGAGAGAGTAAGGTCTGAGAGAGAGAGAGAGAGAGATAGAGAGAGAGAGTGAGGTCTGAGAGTGAGGTCTGAGAGAGAGGTCTGAGAGAGAGGTCTGAGAGAGAGAGAGGTCTGAGAGAGAGAGAGAGAGAGAGAGAGAGAGAGAGAGAAGTCTGAGAGAGAGAGAGGTCTGAGAGAGAGAGAGGTCTGAGAGAGAGAGAGGTCTGAGAGAGAGAGAGGTCTGAGAGAGAGAGAGGTTTGAGAGAGAGAGAGAGGTTTGAGAGAGAGAGGTTTGAGAGAGAGAGAGGTTTGAGAGAGAGAGAGAGAGGTTTGAGAGATAGAGGTTTGAGAGCGAGAGGTTTGAGAGAGAGTGGTTTGAGAGAGTGAGGTCTGAGAGAGAGAGAGAGAGAGAGTGAGGTCTGAGAGAGAGAGAGTGAGGTCTGAGAGAGAGAGAGAGAGAGAGAGAGAGTTAGGTCTGAGAGAGAGAGAGAGTGAGGTCTGAGAGAGAGAGAGAGAGAGAGAGAGTGAGGTCCGAGAGAGAGAGTGAGAACAGAGAGAGAGAGAGATTGAGAGTGTGTTAGTGTCTGAGAGAGACACCAACTGCGCACTGCAACTGTTAGGTATGTATATACACCTTTGTTTTTACTTTGGGCGCCGCGGAAAAATTCTGATCGCCTTGGGGAGCCTTGAAAAAATTCTGATTGCTTTGGGGAGACTTGAACCGAAAAAGTTTGGGAACCACTGGCCCAGCCAATTTAACGGTGCAGAGGGCGTGTGCGTTGGCGAGCGCGTGGGCGGCGGTAGCAAGCGTGTGACAGGGAGTTGCGAGCGCGGTGGCAATGTGGCAAGCACGGCTGAAGGAAGAGCTGGCCTGCTGGGGCTGTACGGTGCCCGGGCGCAGTCATCCTGCACTCGTGCCATGTGTGGTATTTGGAGAGCACAGCAGGGGCGGAGCCAACACCCTGGCGGAGAAAGCTTCAGAGACGTCGGTGGGACTGCCTCCTGCCTGGAAGCCTGGGAATAAGGTAAGGACAATATATTTTTTGGGGGGGGGGAGGGGGCCGAGATGATCATGGGGTGGGGAATATGATGGGGCACGGAGGCCAGCCTGGGCAGCTAATAATGATGAGGGGCAGGGGGTGGGGGATAAGATGATGATGGGGAATGGGGGCCAGCCTGGGCAGATGAAATGATGGGAGGCAGGGGATTGGGGGATAAGATGTTGATGTGGCATGGGGGCCAGCCTGGGGTCACCCAACCGACCCCTGCCTCTGTCACCCCCTGCCTCTGTCACCCCCTGCCTCTGTCACCCCCTGTCAACCCCTGCCCCTGTCACCCCCTGCCCCTGTCAACCCCTGTCACCCCCTGCCCCTGTCAACCCCTGTCAACCCCTACCCCTGTCACCCCCTGCCCCTGTGTGTGGGGGGGAGAGTGTGTGTGTGTGGGGGGGGAGAGTGTGTGTGGGGGCGGGAGAGTGTGTGTGTGTGGGGGAGAGTGTGTGTGTGTGTGTGTGTGGGAGGGGGAGAGTGTGTGTGTGGGGGGGAGAGTGTGTGTGTGTGGGGGGGAGAGTGTGTGTGTGTGGGGGGAGAGTGTGTGTGTGTGGGGGGAGAGTGTGTGTGTGTGGGGGGAGAGTGTGTGTGTGTGGGGGGAGAGTGTGTGTATTTTGGGGGAGAGTGTGTGTGTGGTGGGGGGAGAGTATGTGTGTGTGTGTGGTGGGGTGGAGAGTGTGTGTGTGGTGGGGGGGAGAGTGTGTGTGTGGGGGGGGAGAGTGTGTGTTTGTGTGTGTATCAGTGGCTGTGTGTGTATGTCTGTGCAGGCCAGCAGTGACTGTGTGGGTGTCTGTGCATGGTCAGTATCTTTGTTGGTCTGTCTGTGTGTGTCTGTAGGTCAGTGGCTGTGTGCGTCTGTGCAGGTCAGAGAGAGAATGGGGGGGGGAGAGAATGGAGGGGGGGGAGAGAATGGAGGGGGGGAGAGAATGGAGGGGGGGGAGAGAATGGAGGGGGGGAGAGAATGGAGGGGGGGAGAGAATGGAGGGGGGGAGAGAATGGAGTGGGGGGAGAGGGAGATGGGTGGGGAGAGAGAAGAGGGGATTGCGAGAATAGGGGAGGGAAGGGAGAGAAAATGGGGGGAGAAAATGGGGGGGAAGTAGAGAGAGAATGAGGGACAAGGCCGCCAACAGGGGGGTCTGCCGGGGTTGACGTCCCAGGCCCGGTGAGTCAGTCAACCACCCTCTCTCTCTCTCCCACTCTCTCTCACTCTCCCACCCTCTCTCACTCTCCCACTCTCTCTCACTCTCCCACCCTCTCTCTGTCTGCCTCCCTCTCTGTCTGCCTCCCTCTCTGTCTGCATCCCTCTCTGTCTGTCTGCCTCCCTCTCTGTCTGTCTGCCTCCCTCTCTGTCTGTCTCCCTCTCTGTCTGTCTCCCTCTCTGTCTGTCTCCCTCTCTGTCTGTCTCCCTGTCTGTCTCCCTCTCTGTCTGTCTCTCTCTCTGTCACCCTCTCTCTGTCACCCTCTCTCTCTCTGTGTCACCCTCTCTCTGTCTGTCACCCTCACCCACTCTCTTCGTTTTTATCTTAACTGCCCTATACAGTACCTACACCGAAATAACCTATTCTGCTTTCTTCCAGATCTGACTCTCAAGTTTCACACGGGGGACATTAGAAGACAGGTAATGAACACCTCCCCTCCAGTATACTACCTTGAGAGACTGCGGAACAGGTAAGATCCCAGGTGGGATTGCTGCTTTGGAAATTGTTAAGAGGGGGCATCCTGACACAGGTTAATGGGTTCAGAATCATTCACATCTGGCTTTTTTTCTTGAGGTCATCCGACACACACACACACACACACACACACACACACACACACACACACACACACACACACACACACACACACACACACACACACACACACACACACACACACACACACACACACACACACACACACACACACACACACACACACACACACACACACACACACACACACAGACACACAGACACACACACACACTGAACTTTTCGAAAGAAACCTACGTTTCTATGAAAATGTAAGTTTTTTTTTTTTTTGCGGCCCACCTAGACTTAAACCTTGTTTATTTGGCCCTTGTTAGCATTTGAGTTTGACATGCTTGCTGTACTGTATGGGTTTGGGCGGAGGGGGGTTGTATTGATGTTTATTAAAATGTTATTTAATTTACATTTCTTTCATAGTTTAGATGTGCAGGGGGTCTCCGGAGCTGAACCGCGTTGGTTTTACGTGACGTGACGCGGACATTTCAATGCATAGGAGATACCGGCACCCCATTCTTATATATACACAATTGATCTTAGCATTTTCATACATTTATCTTCAACAGCATTGCCATATTGCACACAACTGTTAAATAACCACACATTTTTTAATTTTTCATTTTTTATTTAAAATTTTTTCTGTTTGCCTGCTAAAAACACTAATTTTGTGTTTCCCATTGTTTTATCTCAATTTCTGAGCAAAATCCCGTGCGCTCACCAACCCTCCATTTCCACTGCTGCTACAAGAAGATTCCGGGCTTTATCTTCTCTACTGGTCCAGCTGCAGAAAAACAACAAGGGCAAGTATACACTTCCCCTTTTTTTGGTTATACATTACCTTACAGGCAGTATTACAAGCTTGAATAAATAGGGAGTGCCCCAGCCTTTCTCTTTTTACCCCATAAAGAGGGCCTGTATCTCGGGAAGCAGGGGGTCCCCGGACATATAACCAACGCGGTTCAGCTCCGGAGAGCCCCTGCACATCTACACTATGAACGAAATGTATATTTAAATAAATAATTTTCGGGCGACATTTCCGCTGGGAGAGGCGGCTCTCTCTGAGCCGCTCTCTCTGCAGCAGAAATGAATCTCCGGTTTGGGCCTTTTCAGAGGCTCGATGCTCTCGCTGGCAGCAACTCGCCCGTTTTGGGAATTTTGCTATCACAAGTAATCGAGGCTTTCTGAATACCGTGATAGCAACGCCCCAAAAAGCGTCATTTTAAATGCCCTGGCGATAATTTTTATCAACCTTCTCTGAATGAGGCCCTAAGTGCCTCGTGATAAAGACACCTACTTTGAGTTGGTAATACAATTAACATCCCAGTGTCAGCACTTTGTGACCCCCTATTTCATGGACAAAACATTAGATTGCAAGCTTTTGTGGTAAGACATCCGTCATGTCTTTAATGTCTGCAGCACTGCGTTCGAAATCGTTACTACTAGTACTACAGTTACTTTCTACTGTTCAAATATTTCTAAATGCCACCTGTGTTGTGCCCAGTGATACAAAACAAGTATGATTTGCCTTTTGCAATAGTATTAAACCACCATTTGCCAACCTGGTTATCAGCAGATTCAGTAGTTTATAGGAGTATTTGCAGAGCAGCTGCTATTTCCAGGTTAGTGTTCTGTGACTGTAACTGACAATCGCATTCAATGTTATGTGGATCTAAAGTTGATGGACAGGATTAAAATGGATGCTTCCTGAGTTCCTAGGAGCGTGTGGAGCACCTGCTGATTTTAGGCAGCTTAAGGTTGAGACACAATTTAAATGACCCTGAGGATAGCTGGAAGATGCACAGTCAATTATAGTCCAGGTCCCTCTTGAGAAACCTCACTGCAGTCAAGAGACCATGTTAACATGCAAAATAATTTCGAGATGCAGGTGGAGTTACGGATGACTTAACAGGGGGATGCTTCAGTGAGAATTATCTAATTAAAGCTCTCTGTCCCATTTTCTTGTTGCACCAGTAGCTATTCACAAAGCCAAATCTATATCTGACAGAATCAGGGGATTACAAAATTGGGGGGGTGCGGGGGGGTTGAATGACCCTCTGTCCTATCTTCTATTAGTTCAGATAGAGCTGAGTGTCTCTGGGGTATTAAGGGCTCTGGGCTCAGTGAGAAAAAAGGACGGGACAGAATGACAAAAAAGGGTTCTGTTTCTTTATTAAGATTAACAGCTCTGCTTTCGTAATAACGAGTTCTCCCTATTAGGGATTTATTTTGTTAACTCTTGTTCTGCTGTAATCTTTTTCAGTTATTAACTCCTACCTTTCGAGTGTGATGATGTCTGCCAGTACTGAGTATTTCTTCTTTCTTAAAGAGATGTTCTCATATTTCTGTTCTTGTATAAATATATGGAAAGGAGAAATAGACGGGACACGGGATTCCTCTTCTTACAGTACTGTAGTTTTCTTCTCTTTTCCATTTGTGTTATCTCTTTGCATCTTCCTACATATTTAGGACAAAGATATTGGGGTTATTTAGCGGGATTTACTTTGCTGGATAACGTACATTCATATTTGACAGTAGGGGCTTGATATAGAATTTAGTGGGAAATGTAAAAAATAGCGTTGATATAAAATATTAGGGTTATGCGCCAACGTCATTTCTGTGTTTATGATGCAATTTACAGTTAAGTTCCAATAGGGTCTTATATTAGCACAATTGCTGATGTACACATTGTGTGTCTGTTGCAATTACAGCGTTGTGCATAATAATTATGTGTGTGCACAGTTTGCATGTTTTTGCATCATCAGACACCTTTCATAATATTGCTATTGGGCTCTAGATCTGCCTGAATAAGGGCAAAGATTTCAGGGATAATATATATGAGATGTTAGACGGTACCCATGGATTACCTCTTCATCAGGCTTGCTAACCAAACTCCCTCGATCCCTACACATTATTTTCCTTCTCCTTCCTCTCGGACTATAGTTCCGGAATGCATTATGTGCCAGATATCACCAGTGCAACAACAGAGCAACAAAAGCAGCCATGCTTCATCAACATGCATGCAGAATTTCATGTATTCTTCCCTGACGTCATTTAAAAAAACGAGGAATAGATACACTTTTGCTGTGCCTGAGGGCTTGTAATGTTGTGTCATTTGCATCTTTTTTTGGTCAACTCTAAATTGAGTTCCTATTTTTACGAGTTGCAAACCTCCCATTTTCACCCAGGCAATAAGTTATAAACTTAGGTCCAATGTGTATGCTTCATTGCATCCGGAGAAATCTAGCAATGCATCTTTTCAGAAAGTGTAAAAAAAAAAGGGGGGGTTTCTAGTAAGGATGGAGGGAAAATCTGAAGGGGAGGTGCCCAGGGAGATAGCAAATCATACTGGACCATGGTCTGCATGAAAAAAAAGTGGGGTGTCCCCTAAGCTTCGGACAGACAGAAATTGTCCCTTTTGGTAAGGTGTAAAATTCTCCAAGTGTCTTGGCGATTGAACATCTCCACCACTAAGAACCACCTCAAAGAGGACATATATCCGACATGTCCAGAGGACAGTCCAGTAGATGTGTCTAGACTTTGATTCTCCACAGCATTATTCACCTCCTAGTATTACTTGTGCAGGGCCAGCTTTTGTGATCTTCGAGATTAAATTGCTATAGAAGGATTTGCTTATAATGTGTAGGGTGTACGTGTTGCACAAGAACACATTTGATTGTGGTTTCTTGTGGTGAATTCCACTGCGTTCTCAGTGGCGCTTCATGCCAATATATTGCAGGCCTCCTCTGGAAGTGGAGGGTTTTAGGGTAATTAGAATAGATACAAAATAGGGGTTTTTAAATCTTTTCTATTCTTCCGAGTTTCATAAATTGCAGCACTGTAACTTACAGACATATGGTACTTACATCAAGATGACATGCGTCCTCCTAGCTGGTTTCATGGAGTTTTCTTCCTTCTCTGATGACCTTGGTTGCTCTGTAAAACCTTGCTCTTGACCATTCTTTATACCGGCATATTCTTTTCTAAGTGTATTTCCCAACAATGACCCAACAAGATCTTTTGTCTACCTGACATTTTATAAATAGCTTCTTACGTATAAGGAATTCAACCTTGTACTCTAAATAGCCATCTTTTAGAGACCTAACTTTCAGAGAGCTAACTTAGCAGCTGTCACATAGTCTATCGAAACACACTTTTTTTTTAGGAGGGAGAGGATGAAAATCACGTACGGTCAGTATCTTTTATCAATGTTTATTTCTGCAGGTCCAGCATGTTCAAACAGATCCGTACAACATGGGAAATAAACGGCAGAAACATGGCCAGTAGCAACTCACATACATTATTAAATGACTTTCAATGCATAGCCGGGGACAAAGTCTTTCACTTCCCCAGACAAAAGCATTCTGTATTATACTCCATGTGCTATTTTCGTTAGATAACTTTGACAGCAGCTAAAATTGCCATACTGCATATGTGCCTCTACCCAAGTCAATTTTCCATATACCTCGAAATTCTGTTACATTCCTGACACCACTTTCTCCATCACTTTTATCTCAATACGAGCTGTAGGCAGTTTCAGTTGATGTCCCTTTTTGTCACCATGATTAACCCTTAACTGCCGGTGTGCCTGCAATGTGCTGCAGGTCCTTCCAATATGAAAGGGTTATGTTTTCTTTTCACAAGCTCTCATATATATGTAGCGCACTTTCCCCCACCCTATGGAAGATATGGCGACTACGGTGTGTGTGTGGTGCGTTACCTGTGGCTCACAGAAGGCCTGAACCTCTGCCGCTGGGAGCCTGGGGTGTACCTGATTCTTATGGTGACAGCGCCTCCACCTGCAACGATCCCGCCTTGGAGGGATGGACCCTTGCAAGTTCAATAATAATGATACACGCACACACATATATATATGCTAACAACCTCTTACTGAACACAAATAATATGGGTACCCTGTACCACACAGTAATATAGCCCCCAACCTGATGCCAACAGTGAGTGTCCCCAGAGTATATTGGGTACTAGGCACCAAATCCCTGATGTCCCTTTTCCCAAAGTCAAGGCCCACCCAAAGTGTTGGAGATAGCGCTATCCTATGGAGTGTTAGTGCACTTGGTTAGGAACCTGCCTGGGGCTCCAGCACCAGTGTATTGCAGAATGACAAAGAGGATCTGTCTGATCCAACGTTGTCATCCGCGATGGTGTCCGCCTCCGTGTGGTGGTGAATTACGGCGTGGATAATATCACCTTACCGTCTTTACCACGTAGCTAGTCTGGTCCCAGAACACAGGCCGCAGTCACGTGTGGCATCTCACCGGTGCTGTACCTGACTCTAGGCAGCTACTGGGAAAGGTCCCTGACTATGCGTTTTCCCTATAGCAACCACAAGCTACAGTGAGTCAGGCCTAACTGAGGCCTAAGGGGGAAGAGCTAGCCTAGTCCAGGGGAGCACTGCTCCCTGGACACTACCTACTCAGAGGTCCGTCTTCCGACTGGCGTGGCTTGCAGCGTGCCAAATATATCCACTAAGTTGCAGGGAATCCTTGCAGCCCTGTTGGCTGATGCACAGCATGTGACGTCTGTTCCTGAGGCTCATGGGACATGTAGTCCTTGTCTTGATCCTTTCCCTATTGACCGCCGCTTTACGCTTCTCCTGCGAATGCGTGACATCTTGGGCATGCGCAATTGCTTTCCAAGATGGCAGCGCCCTTTACCTGGAGCCGCCAGGAGCCTTTGGTGATGCACTCACCCTCTCCAGCAGCCGCGCGCCACCCACATCTCCCACAGATGCTTAACGCCCCTGCATCCCTCTGCTACGCCATCGGGGTGTGAGGAGGGAAATACAGGGAACCGAAGGACCAGTAGGGACAGGGTTACATATATTACTTACGAAGGTGACCTTGTTGAAACTTGGTTACTTCATGTGTCTGTTTGAAAACATTCTACCTTATCTTTCAAGAAGCTTGTATGAATACGTTGCAGATCACTGTCCATTGTCATCAAGCCCAGGAGGGCTGTGTTGAGTGGGGATCCAGTGTGGACAAAAGGCATTAAAAAAATGGAAATTAACATTATAATTAAGAATGACTAGTGGTGCAAAGATAATTGTTTCTGTGCACTTCATGCTTATTGTCAATGGTAATTGGAAGGAGAATATGAGCATACACAATGAGACAGATATATGCAAACTATTGTCTGGTAAGATTTGTTTTAAATTCTCAACTTCTACAGCAATCGGATGGGAACAACATTGTATATGCCGCAGACTCATTGTAACATAACGTAAAGATGCAGTTCCTCTACTCTGTGATTTTTTTCCCCATAAAACAATACAAGAGGCCCTGGGTTCCTGGGTTGTACATCTTTCCAAAAAACAAGGTGCACATTTCCTAAAATGAGTTTTTCAAAACCGATCCTGTTCGTCTATAAATTCAGTGTAGTTCCTGTGTAACTTTGCTATTTTCTGGCTTGCCCCTAATGCGGGTAAAATAACTCCCCACAAATCAAAGGAACAGACTTTTGATTAAGAAGGTTATTGTCAAAAGTGCCAGTAGGGATGAATGACAGTACCAAACCAGACCAGAGTTTTTGGCTGTTCTTACAATGCCCAACTTTCATCGATCTCCTCTCACTGTTTCATAGTGAACCACTGGTGGCTATCACAATCATTCGAGAGAAGGAACCCTTGGAACAGTAGAATGAATGAAAAGTTTTGTGTCCGAGACATGCTGAAGTTAGTGTATGTCTCTGATATATGTTCTTGTGTAGTATCTGCTTCTCTTTTTTTTTTTACGCTGTATAATTTTGAATTGGGATGACAGTCGTTTGGACTTTCTGATCACCAACAATTATGTTTGTTTTTAACCTGAATATATATATATATATATATATATATATATATATATATGTATATATATATGGGGAAAAAAAGAAGAGAGAGCGCACGCCCATAGCGTAAAATTGTATTTTAATGAGGGGAGGGGGAAAGGGGGGTAAAAAATGCACTCACAAGGGTACAATAAAATCAAGCATTGCGTGATATAATCACCACCATCCGGTAAATGTCTGCAGCATCTTGGGGCAGTCCCAGTCTTGCAGTATCAGGATCGTAGTCCCAACAGATGTCCAGGGCAGATGGTATTCATTACTGTTGTATTAGAGTCCTGGAAGATGGCTCCGTGTAGTAGGGGCTTCTGCAGTAGTTGCGCATGGATCAGTCCGTTCCAGCGCTCGGTGATGACGTCAGTGTCAATGCGTCTGACGTAATGACGCTCCCTGACGCGTTTCAACACTCTCGGGTAACTTTCTCAAATATATATATCTATCAGTCAGATGGGGTTGTAACATATATCTTGAATATGTCTCACCTTTGTTCTCTAGGTAAAACCTTACAGCCACGATCAAGATTTGGAAGAATAAGGTAACTAGAATTGCTCTTCTGGCTATCCCATTTTTGCAATGTTAGATAGATAAATCCTTAACTCTGGTTCTGAGAGATCTTATCAGTGGCATCCCTGATGCTGGGGATATCTTTCCTAATCCTGGACCCAGCCATATACACGTCTGCTCTCACCCACGCTTCCTTGCTACCTCTTCACCTGCTAATGGTGTTAACCTATCTACTGACTAACCTTAAAACTTGCCCCGCAGATCAAGCATCCCAATAGCTTGCACTCACAGCTACTGTCTCCCAATCATTGTGGCCAAGCACTGCCATCAACAGCACTTTTTCCCTTTCCTGCTATCTCTGTAAGTCTCCCATCATACCCAGGGCCGCCAACAGAAATTATGGGGCCCAGTACAAAGGAAGGGTGCAGCCCCCACCCCCCCAACCCATAGCGCATCTACCATGACATTTTTTTTTAGTGCGCAACTTTTACTTAACGGTTTTCTTGTTATTGTTAATACGGAAAAAAGTATTACAATGCAATCTGTTTATTTTAATATTTTCAACAAAAGACAAAGATACCCAATGCTACATCCAATGTGACAAAAGGCCTGGGGGATTCAGTATGGGCCTGGGGGGGATAGCAGGGCCGGGGGAGGAAAGGCCTGTGGGGGCCTGCTGCCTGCTGTACTGGGCGTAGCAGAGGAGGACCTACCGGGAAGGTAGGGGGGAGGGAGGGCGGGGCGCAGCCTGAACCCGTGTTTGCCGGTATCAGGGCCCAGAGGGAGGGTGGGGGGAGGGTGAGTTGGATGATGTACTTCGTTAGGCATGTGGGGAGCCTGCAGCCTGCTGTACCGGGTGGCAGGAGTGGAGGAACATGCTCCAGACGGCCCGTGGTGGACAGGGTAGAAAGCTGGGATGGTAGGACATGGGGGGGCGATTTGGTTGCCTGCCCGGTTAGGGACCAGTGGGGATGGGGGGCATGTTGGTTATGGAGGGGCCCATGGTATGGCACGTGGGGGGTCTGCAACCAGTCGGCTGCCGGTAGGCTCAGTTAGGGTTGGTGGGGGAAACTCAGTTAGTGACACAACACACACAGGGACACAACACACAACAGTACACACTGTACACACAGAACAGTACAAGGTAATACAGATAAAGGAATTACAGTACATATAAGCAGTGCTTGACAATCTAACCAAAAATCTACTCGCCACCTAGCCCCGCCCTTTAAAAAAGAAATTGAATAAATTACTAGTAAGAACTAATAACAAGATTCGTTTTTTACATAACAGTTTATTTATTGTATTACATTTATACTTTACTACAATTACTCCTTGTTACAGTACATAGTTATGTGTGTGTGTGTGTGTGTGTGAAAATGTTGGATGACTTCTCTAATCGAAAAAATGCCAGGTGTGAATGACTAGTTTCCTGAACCCCTTAACCAGTGCCTGGATGCCTCCGCTTCACAATTTCTAAAGCAGCAATCCCACCTGGGATCCTACCTGATCTGCAGTCTTTCAATGTCCAGGTACCCTCATTCCTGCAATGTTATATATTGGAGAGGAGGTGTTCCCTACCTGTCTTCTGGGTTGGGGGGGGTTCCGATGTCTCCTATGTGAAGCTTGAGTCAGATCTGGAAGAAAGCAGTATAGGTTATTTCGGTGAATGTATAGGCCAGTTAAGATAAGACAGAGAGAGTGTGGGCGAGAGAGACAGAGACAGAGACAGAGAGAGAGGGTGACAGAAAGAGGATGTGTGTGGGTGACTGACACTTGGGTGGGTGGGTGACTGACACTTGGGTTGGTGACACTTGGGTGGCTGGGTGACACTTGGGTGGGTGACTGACACTTGGGTGGGTGACATTTGGGTGAGTGACTGACGGATGGGTGACTGACACTTGGGTGGGTGGTTGACACTTGGGTCAGTGACTGACAGGTGGGTGACTGTCACTTGGGTGGGTGGGTGACTATGACTGACTGTGGATTGGTGTCTGTGTTCAGTCACACACACACACACTCACACTCACACTCTCACTCAGACATGGACACACGGGTGGGCAATCGAAGCAGGGGGGGCAATCGGTGCAAGGAGGACAATTGGCGCAGGGGGGCAATCAGAGCAGGGGGCAATCGGCGCAAGGGGGGCAATCGGCGCAAGGGGGTGCAATCGGAGCAGGGAGGGGAAATCAGAGCAGGGGGGAATCAGTGCAAGGGGGGCAATCTCAGCTAAGGGGGGCAATTGCAGCTAAGGGGGGCATGGGAGGTAAGGGGGAGGCATGGAGCAGTACTTAACTTACTTGCTCCATGTAGAATCCAAAAGAAAAGGCGGGCTTCGCTTTGCAAGCTCGTATACAGCTTGGTTGCACGGGAAAAAAAATTATCCGATAGGGTTTTTTTTTTTGGAGAGAGAAAAGCGGGTAACCGGATTTGTCGAGGGCCACGGCCGCGCTGGGGGCCTGGGTGGCCGGGCCCCCTGACTCACAGGGCCCGGGATGCCAACCCCGGCAGACCCCCCCTGTTGGCGGGTCTGATCATACCACTTGCTTGTATGCTCTTCGGGGCAGGGATTTCCTTTCCTACTGTCTGATTTTGCTGCGCGCTCACTGTACATTTCAGTAGATTTATTTTATAATATGCATAAGTAAATCAATAACATTTCAGACATAATATTCCTCATGTATATCACCTTATTTATTTTCTTTTTTTTTAACCAATTTCTCACCCATAAAGCATTGGATTCTGCTATTCATTTAGCATAGATGCACAATATTAGGAGAACATGTTTATTTACATGCAATTACAACACAGAATTTTTTCCCCCAAAATAATATTTGATAGTTGAAAGACTTAAATTAACCTCATAAGCTTTTGTACTAAACACCAAAATATTAACCACCTTCAGTCTTCATTAGTATTTCACACACCTTATGTAATGATTAGGCAATGACGGGTGTTTTTTTGCCGTAACTGATGAAGGACCCAGAGAGGTTCAAAAGCTTGTAACATATCAACTACTTGTTGGTCCCATAAAAGGTATCATATCCCCTACTGCCTCTCCCTGCTTTGTTACTACATATAATGGTTAGAGAGACATCTTTGGATTTCTATAATTAGATGGAACTTGACCACAAAGAGTTACTTTGCCTGATTTGGGATTCAACTTAAAAGCTGATGGAGTTATTGCGGTGCATTCAGCCAAAGTTATGTTGGATGTTGTCATTGCCAAACACATCATCTGTGAAACACATAGAAGAATAGCACTTTTGCCATTTAGTGATGCTGTCTGTAACTTCCTTCCTGCTCTGACCTAGGGCAGTGCTGCCAATCACTGGTACGGAAGTTTCTGGTCAGTAATCAGCACACTGTGTTTAATAAATGGTAGCTGCCTCAGCTGGTGAATACTGGCCGTTGCCAACACATCAATATCTCGCTATCTGCACACCATATGCAGTTCAAAAACCTCCCTTCAGCTGAAGAAGATTGATTTGTTATTTTCTGATTTGTTCCACTAAACCGTTTGGTCAATGGCAACACACGCGCCACCGATGTGTCCGTCAAAAAGTCTTGGAACCTTAAATATTCTTCTCCACGTGTCACTAGCGGTAATCTTCACGGACTAATTGGAGGGTGGCAGACAATGTTAAATATATTTATATAACAGGCCAGCCAGGCCGAATGAGGTAAAATGAACATTGTGAACTTATTTTGAAGAGAAAGTCTTTCTGTATTTTTTACCGGCTTTGAAGCGGTGCTGCACCAAATTGTGTTGGGCAGATATTTCCACACATGGTACGGCACAATGATATAATCTACATACGCACAATCTACAGTATACACAATAGGAAGTTGCGATATAGGAGCTTCTAGAGGAATGAGATAATTGAACGCGGCCATTTCGACGGTATTCAGCCGCAGAGAGCCCCTCCACCGCCGCCACTGCGCCGCTGGAACCTCCACCACCGGCCGCTTCTAAGGTAAGTTTTACTGGTTAGGGTAAGGGGTTCATTTAAGTGGTTTTAGTGGTTTGGGTAGGGGCTATTAGGGTAAGGGCTTAGCCTTAGGGTATGGGGTTTTAAGTAAGGATTTAGGGTAGGGGGTTTAGGCACTTACCTTAGCAGCGAAGCGGCCGGCCGTGACATGTCCTGGCAGCGGGGTGAGTTGTGGCAAAGTGCTGGCAGTCATTTGCTCACGGCGAAACAGCCACGGCCAAATGTCCTAGACCGAGCTACTTTCGGGTCTCTGGCTACAAAGACCAATATCTTTTCCCATTTCCCCCATGATATGATCGTAAATATTCCTTACTGGTCTCTTTGGAAATTAATAGAAACTTCAACTGCACAATGCAATTAAAAAATAAACGTCTACATTTGTAGCATGTCAAGAAAACACAACATAAGCCTTCCCATGACATGCAGCAGCACAGAAAGGATACATATTTTTTTTAAACAAATGTATTTCAGTGTAGTTTTCCCCATTAATCTCAGTATCAGGCACTGTACAGAACATGATTTTGTGGTTCTATTACCACAACACCCACAGCACTCAAGAGACAGCAAATCACAACTGTGAAGCATGCAGAGACCCAACATATGAACATTGGACCCTGATGGAAGCGTGGGGAGCAGCTGTATCATGCAGCATGTATGGCGTGAAAGATCAGCGGGTGTTGGATGATAGAATCTCTGCTTCTTGGATTGAATCTGTGCAGCAGCACTTTGGAAACACCAGGTTATTGTTTTAAGGGAAGTATCATTTCTAGGTAGGACTGGGCCTGAAGAAGGGCTACAGCACCCGATCCGTAGCCTCCATTATTCATGGACACTTGGTATTTGGTAGCTAGCTTTAGCTGCTCTGCTTTTCAATGTTACCAGCACTGACTTTTTAAAAGGTGTTCTTCTGTCTGTCCCTTGTTTTTTTCCCGTTCTCCCCATTTTATTGGGATCCTCATGTGTGGGGAAGGGGGACACTGATAGCATCACCTTGTTTATGCAATTCACCATTATTTGGTGTTCTGGATTATTGATGGTTATAATTAAAATTGGAGCTTTTTTCTCCTTATGCGGCACAGTTGTGATTTGCAGTCTCTTGGGTGCTGTGTTGATTGGTATATGTTAGGATTTGGGAGATCCTTTCACCCGTATGCACCAATTCATGATTCAATCATTATTTTTTATGTCTTGCAGTGCTGACTGACTTGTATTTTGTTATGATTTTGTGGATGTCCCAGTGCTATCAAATTAATATTTGCAGGGCTTTTTAAAAATGACTGCTAGTTTAATTTTGTTCCACCTCATTACCAGATCACAGGGTTCTCTGGATCAATTTTCGTTTAGTTTCTACATATAAGAAAAAAAGTCCATAAAAGATTGGCTTTGAATTTTGAAAACACTTGGACAAAAGGTTCAATATGGATATAAGTATAGTTTCCTCTATATCTGGCCATGCTTCTAATACGACTTCTCAGGTCAACAGTTTTTCTGTTGGCAGTGGAGATGGTCTTTTAAGGAGGGATGTGGGCGAAGATGCATAACTAAGAAAGGAAATCATCATAACTTGCTGATCTGACTTACTGAGGCCTTGTCAGGCATTGTCAGCCCTATGTGCTTTGTGACACAGACAGCTTCCACTGTGCTTATTGATGCGGCCAGCATACCAGTTTCCTGGCACAAGCCTCCGGAGCAAGTTAACTACCAAACTTCCTTTATGTAAAAGGAACATTTTGAAACCCATCACCTGGAAAACAGAAGCAGAGTTATGAATCAGCAGTGCCAGTTAAACAACACTTCACTGTGTCGGGATAAATAAATCTTATATGTGTTTCTCTGTTTTCACTGCCTGGTTCAGAACGTGACATTAACATAAAATGGCTTCTTTTATGTACTTTCTCTCTGCTCCCTCCGAGTACAGATATTCAAAGCCTTAAATTTGTGATGTAATTTAAATTAAGGGAATAGAGCTACATTAAAATATTGCTGAAATATAATCAAACACCAAGAACAAAGAAAACAACATTTAAGATAGAGGTGCCGAAACACATTTAATGATGTATGTAAACTCACAAGAAGGTTGTGTAATGGTTAAGCAGCAATCCCACCTATTTTGTGTATTGATTTTTTTTTTTTACAGTACACGTACCCGGCGGGTTCTCCAGAGCTGAACTACACTAGATTTATCTCCTAGGGACGTCCTGGTTCCTCAGATACCTACCATTTTGTTTCCAGTGTTCCTTTATGGTTAATCAAAGATGGCGCCCACAGTCATCCAATAGGAAGCCGCAATGATAATCCCAAGAAGACGTTGCAACTCCTTTTGTGTCGAAGGACCTGTGAGTTTTGGTGCACATTTTTATTTCCCTAAAGGTAGCTGAGATACTGGTAACTAAACTGGTAGGCACAGTACCTCTTGTCACCGGAGATAAATATGCTGTGGTTCAACTCAGGAGGATAACCAGGTTCGATTTCTGTAAAACAAATCTATAGTTTTGTAGCCCCCACTTGTGGGGACTACTATGGCAGTGTACGGGTTAAGGGCCCCAAGGGTTAACTCTATGGGTTCACAAAGAGTAACTCCCCTCTTCCATTACTTATACAGGGTGGCTTGGCAGAAACTAAGCGACGCCCACATTATGTGAGAGTGATGTCACCTCTAGGATATATATACCTAAGTAGAATGCTCTAGAATCAGGTTTCTGAAGGTGTAACGGATGGAGGAACCTCACTGTATATATGTAGATATGTTCATGTGTGTAATGAAGTAAGTAAAGAAGGATCTGTCCCCGTTTATTGTGTTGTAGTTAGGCAAGTGTCCCTTCAGATAGTGCCCATATAAATCGCCAAGGTGAACACAGTGGTTCACATCAGAGGAGGCATATGCCCTCCAGATGTTTCCAAGAGTAGGATTCCAGGGTGTAACAGCACCAGCCCAACAGGCAGGTTCATATCAGCCTCAATACCAGTCTGCCTAGAAGTGGCAATCAGAAGGCAGTGATAAGTTGGTCAGAGCCCGCAAGGGGCTCCTTAGTGACAGAACATAACGTTGTGCAGAACAGGGACAGGTCAGCTAAACCAAGCCAAGTGTCAGTACCTACCTAGGGTGTTAAGATGTCGGCACTTAATGATGCAGAAGATAATAGTACAAGTAATGCCACAATGTGAAGTAATCTGTAAATATACTGTGCTGCATGTGACTGATGAGAGGAACTTATCAACGGATGTTAATAAAGGCTCATTGTTTGAACGACAAAAGTTCCTGCCGACCATCATTATTCCACTCGCACACATGTCCAGCCTGAGTGGATCCAGCCCCCTGACCAGGTAACAGAGACCAAGCAAAGCCATGTAAACTCCTTAAGAGCCAGAAAAGGAGGATTACAGTGAAAATAAATGTGTAGGGGGCATTGCTGCTTTAAGTGATGTATTTTGCTACTAAAACTGTTTTAAAGCTACAGACCAAACAATACCCTACATGTGTGTTTTTTTTAATAAATCAGTTTTGGTACTATGAAAATACTTGTAGCATTTAAAAAAAAAAACTCTGAATGACATTTATAATGTTTTATAATGTAACAAGCATTTTTTGTTTCTATAGCAATCATTTACAAAGTTACATCCCCTTCCTCTTCTGAAACAGGCTCTGGCAAACCCCTTTTTGATCCCTGCCCTCTCTCTAGCAGTGCACCAATTATATCTAGTGACTGCTTGGTCACATGTGCTTCCCCACAGAACGTTGCATCTTTGGTCCTCTTCTGCTGCACTGACAGCCATTTAGTGAACCCCCGAACCGAATCCTCACCGATCACCCACAGAGAATGGCTTGATCAGCAACTTAGCTAATTACTTATCACTGTGTGGATTGTATTGATGCGCATATTAAAGGGGAAAATGGCAGCTTGGACAGCTGATTTAAATCTCATTCCCTCTAAATGCTCCAGGTTTCCTATTCTCCATGCCAACTGAGTAGTGCTTCTTTCCTGACAGTGAATGCTGTGCCAGCGAAGGTGTTAACCAATGTTGAGGGTGAGGGATATCACTCAGTGTCCTAATTGTTGTTACTGTGTAATCCAACAGTTACAGAGCAAATGCCTCTATGTGAATTGTTGCCCGCATTTATTTGCCCTATAGACCTGTGTTAGCAAAACAAAAACTACTTGTGGTACCCCTGTCCCTAGGTCAAAGGCTGATTGAAATGTTAATTGCTCACATTTCTTTCGTCTAATAAATCTGTTCAATCAGTTTCCTGTTTTTTTCGCTCCAAAATCCGAGGGTTAAGTGGCAGTACAATGATCTCATGACTCTGGACCTTTATTCCACCTCAGCAACAGTAGAAATGGAAGGGATTATCTTCTTCTATTTGAAGTACTTTGCTGGTCTTTGGGAGTTGCAGTAAATATATATATATATATATATATATATATATATATATATATATATATATATATATATATATATATCTCAATGAATAGAAAAAGAAAAGCGTCCCAACTCAGCACTCAAGTATACTCAGAACAAATATCAAAGAAAATTATGATTTATTTAACAGCACAAATAATCAAAAAAGGATGTCAGGGTTTGTTTTAATATTTTTTGTATTTTATGTTTGATTATTTGTGCTGTTAAATAAATCATAATTTTCTTTGATATTTGTTCTGAGTATACTTGAGTGCTGAGTTGGGACGCTTTTCTTTTAATTGTTATATTACTTCTAGTCCCTAGCACCTTTAGTGGTTATTATATTACTAATTTAAGTTCTCATTATTTGCTTAGTCTGTTGCAGGCAGTTTGTCTTGTTGTAATATATATATATATATATATATATATATATATATATATATATATATATATATATATATATATATCAAATTTCCAACACAGTGACATTTTAAAGAGTTTTCAAGTATCCTTTGATTTCTATAGCAGGTTTTAGCCCACCTCCCAAGCAGTGCAAGATTTTTGCAACACTTTCGTGTTTGTGATCATTTGTTTCCAATGTTCAAACAGTTTGAGCTGCAAACTGTAACAACAGTTATATGTTACCTTTGTAATATAAGGATACATTGTAGCTGCTGAGTTACACTTACTGAAGTAGCTATTATTTTAGGCACACAATCAGGATTTTTACAGATTTGCAACAAGAGCACCAAACGATTGCCAGTTTAGGTAAGAATGTAGAATTATACATTGTAACATGCTTTACATATAAAAATAAGGGGGAGAAAAAAGAGGTGTGTGTGTGTGTGTGTGTATGTGTTATATTGCTGCTTTATAGTGGAAGTCCCAGGCAGCAGGACATTAAAAGAAAAAGCACATACATTACAGTAACATTGGAGTCGTCTTTAAAATATACAACACACAGTTCATTTTTCTTTGCATTCATCATCAGAAAGGCTAATATAAGCACTTCTCACTCAAGCTTCATGCCATTGACTTCAGGAAATATCACATTAAAAAGCACAAAGAACTCTGATAATTTTTTTTCTAACAACAAAAAGTAAAAAAAAAAAAGAGAAAAAGATAAGTACCTGGGAAACAGGCTGTCATCAGAATGTAGTTACCAGAGATGGGTGAGTTTTGGGGGCGAATTTGGATCCGCAGCGGATCGGCCGGTTCCTTTGGTCCGTGGATTTTTACGGCTCAATCTGAAAACGGGCGATCCGCGTTTTGCGGATTTTGTATTATTATTATTACCAATGCACTCCGCGGATTCTGCAACCCGTGGACGGGTTTGGCGATCCCGATGGCGGATTCTTAAGAATTCTACAAATCCGCCCACAGGTTGTATCCAATGGCGTTTTTTTTCATGATTGAGTGATTGATTTTACACGGCGAAACGGAGTTTGGGGGTAACATCCGCGTAAATCCAGGAAACGGATTTGGGCGGATTCGCCGTCTCCAGTAGTTACCCTATTTGAATATGATTTGACTTTCCTGGAAATAGTTAAACTCTTCCTGGTTACAGGTAGATTCCCTTATTTTCCCCTTAAAAAACCATTTCCCTCAACCCAATGCAAATCAGTGGAAGAGGAAGAAATCTCACTCATTTTCCTGCTAGGAATTTTAACATGTTCAAATAGTCATCCACTTATCGGAAATATAGGCTTTTGTTGAAGATATCTATTTCAAATATGTCTTACAGCCGGCCTGCACAACTCCAGTCCTCGAAGGCCGCAAACAGGCCAGGTTTTCAGGATATCCCTACTTCAGCACAGCTGGCTCAATTAGTGTCTCAGTATGACTCCCTGCTTCCTTCTTGGTCAGGAGTGGCCAACTCCAGTCCTGAAGGGCCCCCAACAGGCCAGGTTTTCAGGATATCCCTGCTTCAGCACAGGTGGCTCAATCAGTCTCAGTCTTTGACTGAGCCACTGATTGAGCCACCTGCGCTGAAGCAGGGATATCCTTAAAATCTGACATTGAGGACTGGAGTTGCCCACCCCTGCTCTTGATTATTACTTGTATAGTTACGAACATTTCACGGGTCATAAAAACAAGTATACTACTGTAAATAGCGTGACTACTTTAAGAAAATGCTATTCTCTTAGAATTATATTTCCACAATTATTTATATAAAGCTACAATGCTGCAGCAACAACATTACTAGAAGAGCTTTACCGCGACAGCCACCTCTGCAGCAGAATAATGGGCAACGTTGGCAGGTAAACTTGCAATATAGACCACGAACTTGGAGATCTTGGAATGAGACCAGCGTATCGTATTTAGCAATTTGTCCATAGTTTTCATTTTACCGTTCAGCTACATCTGTGCTCCGATTTCCCACATAAAAGGTAGCTTATCACTCGAGGCTTTCACAATTCCCCCACAGCTGTACAATTCAGGGGCTCTTTCTTTTACATGTTCAATAAAAGAAGAACATGTAGGTTGAGATACGAGGACTTGGGTGCAAGAAAAAAAAAAAAACAACCACTATCTACCAACTTGTATAAGTATATAGAAAAAAATATATTCCAAGAGGGCTAAGTATCATCATCACAAATGGGTATTACAAGGGTAACTTAACTCTAAAAGGTCTATTCAGTAAGCTCGAAAACGGCATTGTTAATTCACATATATTAGATTAGAGGTATTGTGTTCTCAGCTCTTGATTTCTTGCCTTTGTCACTATACCTTCTAAGTGCTTCTGCTGTTTTTGTTCAATATTTTGTTGACCAGAGCGACAGCCAAGATCTCAGAAGTGACTTGTTTTAGGCCTCGAGCCCACACAGTGCTAAGCGACGTGCGCGCGCGTTCGACACCAACCCCTGGCGCCAATGGTAGCGTTCATTGTTGAAACTACCATTGGCTGTGAAGCTCGGCGGCGTCGCTGCTGCTGTAGCTGGAGTGTTTGAAAACTGTGATGCCAGGGCTACAGCAGCGCGACGCCAGTTTCAGCAGCCAATCAAATTGGCTGCTGAAATTGAGACTCGGCAGTGGGGACGGGGACACTATTCTCTCTCTGGAGAGGCTTAGATCCAGTATGATATGGGGACATAGCTAAATCCCACGTCCTGTGTCTCACTCTGCTCAAGCTCTGCGGTCTCATTTGTAACCGTACGGTATGTAGGTTTTTTTTCGGGAGGAGGGTGTGCATTACACGATTCCCCAATATAAATATTAACCCCCATGTGCAGAGTTTACACAAACCTCATAAGCTGTACAGTATGTACACTATGTACAGGGCAGTGTAACTTGGTCAATTTCCATTCCCCCGCTCCCTCCGCCCCCCCCCCGGGTTGTTCACACATCGCCCAGCAGACGGAGACGCGCAAACAGCTACGCCGCGCCGCGTAGCGCTGTGTGTGCTCCTGGCCTTACACTTTATGTAATGAAAGAAACCGGTCTTGTTTTTATACACAATTAGGTTTAACTGTTATGGGATAGTGGTGTAGCTGATATAGTACTTTCTATAGTTTAAAGGGTTTTTGTCCCCAGACTCTTCTTAGCTAGTAATAAAGGCTGGAATGCTGAATATGACATTCTTTTCATTAGCGCCTTCTAAGCTTAGACACTTAATGCTAAACGCTTTAATCTATCCTTTAAAAATGTGGGTATATGTTTGACTTTGCATGACGAGGATTATATATGAATCCCAAATGATTTATGTATTCTTGCCTTGAACCTGAATTCATATGGAAGCTTTTACTTACAAAGAACACAGCAGCATTTTCCAAAAGAAAACTGAACTTTCAAGTCAACTCCAATTTCTAACTAGTTTTTACCTATCTTTCCCACACATTAATATGTGCAGTAGAATGGACAAAACCCCCCTGCAGGGTGCTCCCCAGACTCCTGTCATTTATTATTGCAAACTGTTATTTTAAAATTCTTTTTTTCCCCTCTAGAAACAGTAGCCATAGTAACCGCGATTGGCATCTTAAAAAATAATAATAATAATAATTAAAAAAAAAAAACATTCATAATAAATAAATGTTATTATTAACATTGGAAAATAGACATCAATCTAAAATTCAGTAGAAAACAAGCTTGTCCTCATCAATAAAGTGCTCAAACTCAAACCCTGCTTTCTATTTCTCTCTCCTAACCTACTGTACTTTTTCTTACAATTGCAATATAATCTTTAAATCACTCTGCGTCTTAGTTCTTAAAAAAAAAAAACCTCTCAGCAGTTCCTCTTATATTCGTTATCTTCTATCCTGCTAAGAACCTTCACATTATTTAAGCCATTTCTATCATATTTTCCATTATTCTTTAATGTCTTCTTTCTGGCCTTCACACTCTCTTTGTCATGTGTTTTTGTGAACATATTTTGAAAGTAGGGAGGTTTAGGAGATGAAGCTAAGGATTGCCATTTGCATCAATGTCACATATAGGAAACCTCTCCATAACATTTCTGATATTTAATGCAGATCTGTTAAGTACTACCTCGGGTTATAGGTTCTCAACACCAGACCAGGTCAGGCTTTCAGGATATCCCTGTTTCAGCACATTGGTTCATTCATTGGCACATTGGTTTAATCAGTGGCTCAGTCTTGACTGAGCCACTGATTGAGCCACCTATGCTGAAGCAGGCTCTTTGACTAAACCACTGATTTAGTCACGTGCTGAAGCAGGGATCTCCTTAAAACTTGACCTGTTGGGGGGTCTTGAGCACTGGAGATCAGAACCCCCGGCTGTAGGTCATACAAAAAGCACAAAGCTATTACTGAAAGGTAAGGATTATTTTTGGGCCACTTAGTTTGACAGGTTTCAGCATGCCGTTCATGTTTTCTTACAAGCAAACTACAAGACAGAAACTAGTTTAACAATTAAAGTGAGTGAATAATCTGCAGGCATTGTAACAGAAAGGGAAAGAACATGTTTGATCTCATGCTAAGAGCATTCATCAAAGTGCGCTAACTATAGTTGATCCTTACATCAATTTGGCTGTTATCCCAAGCACTTTTGGAAACTCTATAAACTCTTATGCAACCCTCCCCCAGAGGGCTTAAGGCAACAGGTAAATCTCATTGGGTGGACATCTGACCCTAATTAGTTGAAACCTGGAATACTCACATTGTGTATAAGTATAATGGTAACTTGCTCATCCCTACTCCTAGTATGGGGTTTCATTTAGTACCTCCGAAGAAACAGGCTTAGAATATTTACAGCCTATACAACATATGTGAACATTTGTAGCTTTTTTTGGTAGCTAGTGGTTTGTTCTGGGGAAGCAGTAAAACAATTAAAATACTGTACAATATATAGTGCTAAATGTTCATCAGTTCTAGAAAAAGGTACAGCATTGATGACATTATGCAGGTGCGGGTAAGTAACGGTTTAAGTATCTAGCTTGTTTAAAAAGCACAAAAACACATTCCACAGAATATATAGGAGTTATCTGGGAAAACGTGACGCAAATCCGGGGTTAAAAATCTGCACCATATGAGCAAAATACCATTGAAAGCAATATGTTTTTTTACTTTAATAATATGATTGATGGACAAGGGCACACGGATTTGAATTAAAATAGATAAATTATTGTGCCATAGACTACAACGTTTCTGCCTGCTGGCCACTTTACTTGAGAAAGGTCAGCAGGCCGAAATGTTGTAGTCTATGGCAGGGGGGCCCAAACTTTTTTCCCTGCGCCCCCCTGCCGGATGTCTTCCTCTCCGCGCGCCCCCCTCCCTCCTTCTTACCTTGATTCCCGGCGTCTTAGTCTTTTAATCTCTTGGATATGTCTAGCCCACTGCCATATTAATTTATTCACCCTTGTGATGTCACAGACCTATTTTGCTCTTGAACCTATTCATTATTTTTACTGTCTCTTCGGGTAGTACCCAGCATACATCTCTTCATACTTCTTTATGTTGTCTGAAGCTTTTGAATTATCTTCGCTCTTAGGATCCAAGTTTCATATCCATACGTGAGCACAGGCAGACTACACTGGTCGAAAATCTTCTTGAGGTATAGTGGAATCTATCTATCTATCTATTTATCTATCTATCTATCTATCTAAAAAAAAAAATTATTTACAGAAGTAATTTGTCAGTTGAACAAACGTGTTGACGCGTTTCACATTACAGTAAGTACAGTTTGAAAGGACTGTATGTGTTAACAGCAAGCATTGACTTATAAGGGTTCCATGTGAAAAATGGATTTCAGGCAAAATGTGACATGGTGTGCTCATTTGCATGTCATTTCCCGTTGGGTACCTTCCTGGGTACTCCAGTACCCAGGTACAGCTTGCGGATGTGTGCTGAATCAGGTCACATGCAGCGGGCCTCTGACATTAATTCCCCTCTCATCTAAGGTCCCAGTCCTCCTCGTGGTGTGAGCTCCAGCCGGAATGCCTCACACAAAATGTCCCTGAACTTGCAGTCTGTTCGCAGGCCGCAGATTGCCGCGTGGACGTCCGTCCACCTATGCAGTTGGGCTGCTACAGGTCTAATGGAACGATCCCTATCGGAGGCCTTCTCTACAATACTCTACTATGTGGGGATCAGGGCCTAACTGGGGCCTTGGTGAAGAGTTCTGGCCTAGGCCAGGGGCTTACTGGCTCCCTGGACGCGCCTGTCCTCTCTGCTGTCTCCTGCAAGACTGCCCGCGTGTTTCTTGCCCTGCGGAGGATATCAGGAGTCTCTTATGGCCGCGCTCGCCTGATTGGCTCAAATGGCCCATGTGACCCAACCGAGGCTTCTTGGAATTGTAGTCCCGAAATGCCCAAGATGGCCGTCGCCACTCTCTCCGATCAGCTCTGCACACATAACAATGCAGCTGAGCAGTTCCCTGCACCGGAGGCAAGGTAGGGGACTCGGCTACATATATAGTAAGCACGCACTCCCCAAAAATCCTACACAGCACCCCAACTCCCCCCCCACTATCAGAAATAACTAAATGGATAACCCTTGAGGGCTTATGTCACGTACAGCACCCTGCTAGCATGCAACCTGCATACGGGACAAGAGTTAATTCTCACGCCTGCAAGCGTTCCCACTTTTCACCTCTGCAAAGGTCCGTCAAATGGACAATATCTCCTCTACAGGATCAATACACAACTCGCAAGCTGCCCCACCCTTCACCTCCACAAAGGTCCCTCAAATGAGTTGTCTTTCCTCAATTCGTCCCAATATACCACCGCCACGAACAGCACACAAGTGAGCACGTGACTTAGATATAAACCAGGGTTAATACACACGGCTACTTTAGCCAACCCACCTTTCTCCTCTGCAAGGAACCAGTGAGTTAATGTTAACCCCTACTCAATTGCAAATAATATCTATCCACTGCCACCACCTGAGGGTACGCTGATATTATAAGAGATGTCAGATTATTATTTGCCAGAGGCCCCAGGTCCCTGTTTATTATAGGAAAAACTATGCACTTTAACACACCAAAATCAGTTGTAGCCAAATGTGTCCTAACACTTTAATACTCTCCCCAGATCGTGCAATAGTTCATTCAGAGCCCAAAGCATTACTTATTAAATGTTTTAATATATATAAAAATACAGTGCTTAGGTTACAGAAAAAGAATTACGAAAAACATACAGTTAAAATAAAATGCAGAACAGCTTCTCAAAATAAAAATGGTAAACATAAAAGAAAACCTATACATTATCAAATGCCATAGATTTTCCCCCAGAGAGGTCACTGATAAGAGACAATGAAATATCCTGTATCTGCTCTCAAATACACCTCTGTAGACATCTCATCTTGCTCAGACTTTTAAAAACGATTTTCCATTGAACACAACCTAAATCCAGTCCCTGTCGTAAATTAGCTGTGAGATTGACAATTTTGCGACAGAGTAAAAAAACTCCCACCAAATGACGTTTAGCTAAAGGCTGCCATATCTAAATATACTCTTAACTTTACTTCTGTAATACTTACACACACGTGAGACGCATCAATGTATTCAGGCACTCACGGCGGACACAATGAGACTAAATGCGAACAGCGTAATCCTAAAATTAAGAGAAATATTAATATCTGTCTCTTAGTAACTGCTAGACCTGACATGTCTGTAATCATTATGTACAACTCGGTTCAACAGATACACACGCGTAATTTTTAGCATGTTCAGCAGATGACGTCACATGATATTCTTATATTTAATAAGGTCCCTCTTGGTTTGATACCTTCTGTAGCCACGCCCGTGGCCATCCATACACCCCCCCCCCCGCCGAGAAATATTTTGAAGCTCACTCCAAGGTGACCATGTTTACAGAAAGTTGTCACATGGGGCAATATTTTACACTCACGTCTCCAGAATCTGCCCTTAGAGAAGGAGTGGCTCAGTGAGTAAAGACACTAACTGACATTGAGAGTTTGAAGCAGGGGAGCCGGTTCAATTCCCTGTGACCTTGGGCAAGTCACTTTATCTCCCTGTGTCTCAGGCGCCAAAAAATAGATTGTAAGCTCCACGGGGCAGGGACCTCAGCCTGCAAAATGTCTCTTTAAAGCGCTAAGTACACTGGCGACACACTTTATTGAAGTGTGGCCAGTTCCACAAGCCGGGAGATTTCCCGGCTTGCAAGTGGCAGCCCCTCGGCGTGCCGCGCGTCTCCGATGCGCGGTCACGCGTCATCGGGTGCCTGCGCCCCCTGCACGCGCGTCCAGGGCTCCCCGAGGGAGCCCTGGTGTCCCGCGGTGTGGGGGACGGCGGCAGGGGGTTCCGGGGGACCCGGCGGACCCGGCAGCGGTAGGGAGAGCGCCCCGATCGGAGGGCGCTCTTCCGCTGCTTTGGCGCGCGCCCGGCACCCTCCGGCGCCCGCCAGGATACTGCTGCGGCCGAGAACGGGCAAATGCTCGAATAAACTCAGCCGCAGCAGTAATACTAGCAGCGCTATACAAGAACATGCTATTATTATTATTATTATTATTATTTCGACTCTATCAGCCATATACAGGATAGGCACCCAACTTCAATCAAGCCTTTGAAGCTAAGCACAAAGCTGGAAAAAGTCCTGACATGTTACAACCCCAACAGATGTTATTTTAAAATAAAACATTAACCCCTGATGCACCAGAGGAATTAAAATACCTAATATCTCATGACATTGTCATGACAGCTTAAATCTAAGGAGTCCTTAGTCCCCTTGTTGCACAAATTTAGCAGAATCCCAAATAAGCAAAACACGATGGTAAAACATGTCCAAAAATAAGAACAGTCATTTAAAAGGAAAACAGGATCAATTATAGCGCAAAGACTGTTTAATAAATGTTTGTTTTATTACAATGAAGATAGTTGCAGTGCATATAGAAAAGATTGCAAAATTACATGCAGTAAAATAAAACCAGACAGTTTAATGAAATTAAAGGGTATAAATCAGAAAACCTATAAGTTACCTAATAAAGCATTGTGAACAGGTTCCTCAGATACATTATAAAGCACCCCGAGGAGAAAATGCAAGATACACACACACACACACACACACACACACACACACATAAACACAAGTGTCGCTCCAAGATTAATCTAATTTGTAAGCCTCAGACATTAACTTTTTCCACCAACTCCTCTTGTCTTGTGCTAGAAACCCAGATCATGGCCTGTAGAGTCATCTGTCACTCAACAACTTTCCCAATAATTGTCATATTCATTTTATCAGCTGTATAATATCTGGAATAAAACTCCCAGTCATACAAACATGCATTATAATAAGCTTCTATGGACCTTGAGGGCGAAATGGATTACCTGCTGTTTGCCACAGTGGTGTCATGGTTCACAGACTCCTGGGTGACACTGGTAGGTGTGGTACACAACTAATAATATGCACAAA
The DNA here is from genome assembly GCF_040206685.1 of Ascaphus truei. Classification (NCBI taxonomy): domain Eukaryota; kingdom Metazoa; phylum Chordata; class Amphibia; order Anura; family Ascaphidae; genus Ascaphus; species Ascaphus truei. The sequence goes on along the minus strand of NC_134490.1, from coordinate 15,367,576 downwards.
TGATTTAAATTCTCATTGGCCTGCAATCACAAAGATGTAACTGTTCTTTCCGTAATTTTTAGAACCTGGTCCTAATTAACTTTTATAACCGTCTTTGAAGTTTCACAACACCAGATGAGCCTCAGTACCAACATGGCACGTGCATTTAGGTATATAGAGTGAGCTCAAGCAAATATTTAGTGCCATTAGCATAGGCACTTGTTTAGCCTCATAACACATACACACATTTATTCTGCTGGTACATGCACCCAAACACAACCCCACAGTGATTTACTTTATTAAGAAGTGGAATGGAATAAATAGAAGTAACCGTGTTAGTCCAGTTGTAAAATAAATTAGTTCTACAGTATTAAGTGATACTAAAGAACATACTGACAAAAATATTAACACCCTCACTGCCAGAGCAATGCAGTTCACATTTTGCAGGCTAACCTCTTGGTTACTTTACTACATCAGGACACATGTAAAGGTTTGTAACACCCCTTAGTATACATGTACAGGTGCGCCGACGAGTATTCTAACACTTGCCTTAAACTTGCCTTGGAAAATCTGGGGCTATAACCAACAAGATCCAGGTTCATGCTGCAAACATTTCAGTGACATTTCTGCAGAGACTAATGGCCCATCGGATTAACACAGCAGGGGTCCCTGTCCTGAGTAGCCTGGGACACAAGACAGCGAGGTGGCAGAGACTAAAAGGTGAGCAGGACGGCAATAGAGAGAGAGAACAGTGCAAGCTGTGGTACATAAAGTCAGAAAACAGCTGGTAGATCGCTCCTACAAACACATCAGTATCCCAAGTGTCCTGGGCACGACACCCATTGTAAAGTAACAGGCCTGCAACCATTTCAGCTCCATAACACTACAGAACCTCCAACATTGTGCTGGCACCTACAGTGGCCCTTTTAGTTAGCACACGGGCCACCGGGACTGAACAAGTGACTTTGCGGAACATTTGCACAGCGTGGTTTTCTGTTATACTGTACGTATATTGCCATAAGGGATGTCTGTGGTCTCCTGACATTGAAGGCCACTGCATGTAATTCCTGTGTCCCTACTTATAAAGTACTATTATTTATAAGCCACGTGTCCCACTGCGTTGACTGACTCCAGCCTGATTCTTGTCAGGCTGAATATTCTCTCTCAAGTACAGGGGAGGTGGACTCGGGACCCTGCCCTAGTATATGCATATAAATACATGTAGGGAAATAAAAAGGGGTTACATGTGATTTCTTCGACTGTCACTGATTAAGCCACCTGTGCTGAAGCAGGGATATCCTGACTAACCTGACCTATGGGGGCACCTTGAGTTGAGAGCCCCTGGAGTAACGTAAGAGCAACGGACCAAATTCCAGGTACTGCGCCTGTGTAACGTTGCGCCAAACATTTACAGCATGAAGTTTGTGCGGCGGTGGCATTTGTTTATTTCCTAATTATTTATCAAATAAATTGACAACTTGCAACCCTGGGAGGGATGAGGGAAAACGTCTCAAATGTCGTGAAGTGATGGACAACTTCAACATAGCTGTGAAGTCACAGCAACAATTGGCAACAAAATAGGATGAAAACACAAAGCAATCTTTAAAAAGCGCCCATGCATTATCAGCACAAGAATACAAAAAACACTATTTTTATCACCAGCAATCTGAGACTATGTGGCTGCATACCTGGAATGTCAGGCTGTGTGTGTACTTGGTTTTCACCACTTTAAATGATGTAAACAGGTCTAAAAAAAAACGAATGTACGTGCAGGAAATGAAATTTCTCGTACTGTGATTTTAGATGCAACAGGTGATAACTAATAAGAAAATGTGCTTTAAATATGTAGCAAAGTGGGCAGCTCAAACGTGATGGTGTTTGAAGAACCACACAATCCTTTAACAATTTTAACAACCTGAAATATTATTAAATATCTTAACTATAAGACTATTAGGGGGCAATTGTTTATCTGCCAAAGCTTCCAATCGGTTCGCTTCAGCAGATACAGGGGCCTAAAGGGTTAAATTAAATGACCCCTTTTCAAGAGAATATTTGCACTGTATTTTTGTAACATTGGAGGTAGCTTTGGGCATCTTTGTTTGTTTTTTGTAGCTGGTCTCAGCTGTTTTGGGAGGGTAGTGACCCCTCTCCCACAAGGTTTAAGCTCACCCCTTCCCACTTTCCAAGTTGGCAGGTCAGTTTCATTTTGCCAGGTTACGACAGATCCAATGTAGATCATTCTTCCTGTAATTATACAGGTAAATAACTCAGGGAGTGTTAGGACCTGCTAACGGTCATGCCTTGAAAGTGGCAGCAGGCTTAAGACGCTTTGGCCAAAGGGTTAAACTAAATGACCCTTCTTCAAGAGAATATATAGGTATTGCACTGTGTATTTTTGTCACATTGGAACTGTGTATTTTTGTCACATTGGAAGTAGCTTTGGGCATCTTTGTTAGCTTCGATAAGATCACTGACATATCGCTTGGTGTAATGCGAGAGAGGATAAGTGCTGCCCAACAAGTAATAATATTAAGAGATGATACAATTACCGGTGCTCCCATCCATGAACGAAAGGCTGCATCCAATCCACGGCATACAAAGAGAAATGGAGGACAGGGCACACGGATTTGAAAATAGAAAATATTTATTTAAGGTAACACAACGTTTCGACCAACATGGTCTTTATCAAGTGCAAAAAAAAGCAATTTTTGCACTTGATAAAGACCAAGTTGGTTGAAACGTCGTGTAAGCTTAAATAAATATTTTCTATTTTCAAATCCGTGTGCCCTGTCCTCCATTTCTCTTTATATCGCTCGGTGTTACATGTTGTTACCTCACACTATGAAATTTGTGTAAAAAACGGTATTCAGTAATATTTATCGCTTGGTAGATACTGTTTAGTACAAAAATGCCATACCGGTCGACTTTTCAGTTTCTTTTTGAGAGATCTTACCGTGCGATCTCTCTGCAGTCTGTAACAACAGCGCCGAGAGAGAACTGCATCTCCCTACACAACTCTTACAGACCATCGCACTCTTTTTATTTTAGTTTTATTAACGCACTATTGAAGCAGGGGGTCTCCAGTGAGGGGAGGGAGACCCTCGTTATTGATCTTTTGGCTACTTGTCTATTATGACGGCCATTTGAGGGATATTGTTATTCCTAGACATATGTTTTATTAATGTGATTTTATTGTGTATTTATTTTGTTTTGAAAACAAATGGGCAACAGCACTATTAACCATATTTGGCTATTAGTGCTTTTGCCCATTTCTGTGTGGTATTGATGGTAGAGGGGGTGGGTGAAGGAGGTAGTTGCCCCAGGGTGGGTGTTTAGGCCTTGCAGGAGCGGTTAACCCTTCCATTACCTTAGCACAGGTAACCGCTAAGGTAAGGGAGGGGTTAATCCCTCCCGGGTGGCCTGAAGACCCACCCCGGGGCAACTAAAAAGGTGGTATTTGGCTAGGGTGGCCAACCGGGTGGGTAGCGGAAGGGGTTAACCCCTTTATTACCTTAGCAGTTGTGACCACAAAGGTTAAGGAAGGGGTTAACTACTCCTACAACCCTCCCAGTAGGCCAAACCCCCCACTCTGGGGCAACTACAAGCTTCAACCACCCTTTCTACCACCAACAAACTGGGCACTGATATTGAACCCCTTCATTACCTTAGCAGTTAGCCACTAAGATAATGAAGCGGACTGTAAATGTATTTCTATTACATAGGATTGAAGTAGGGGGTCCCCGGAGCTGAAATGAATGCGGATCAGCTCCGGAGACCCCCGGCTTCAATCCGATGCAGTAACCGTAATTTTTTCTCCTTGATATGCACATCGCGAATCCAATCTCGCCACCCTTTACGTGGCGAGATATGAATACACGGGTGTAAGCCTCGTTGTGCATATCGAAGCTACCTGAATAGCAGTTACTGGCAAAAAAAAAGCGATTTTGGCCATTTTTTTGTGATTTGCATGGCTTGTCTGAGCGAGAGAGCGACTGCTACTTAAAAAGCCAGTCCCAAGCGATATGTCCACATTATCAACGCTCTCTGAATAGGTACAAATACAATATCGCTTGGTAAGTACACTGAAGAAGCTTTACGTTACTTATTGAAGCTACCTGAATAGGCCCCACAGAATTTAAATCCTAGTATTTACCCTTCATTTAAATTTCTTGTTTATCTGCTTTTTGTTACTATACTTTCGTATCCCTTTCTACTTTGATACAGGGCTACAAGGAAATGGTCTGCTATAAAGAGCCTATGATTAGGTCTTAGCATTTTCTCTTCTATTCTCTTAATACTTCAAGTGGTATCAATGCCAGTCAGGCACAATTTATAGATGTCTAAATTGAGTTTTATCTGACAATGAAACAGCAATTTGAAGGTATGAGGTCTGCTTGTCCAGCCTCCATATCTTGCAATGTGAAAATAATGTGTTACAAATCCAGTTGGCCCATGGGAAAATAGGTGTGTAACGAAATACACAGCCAGAAGGAACTCATTTGCGCACTGACAAAGGTTCTACATGTGGTCGACCTCTTAAGTATTAATGTTGATCCTCTTCAATGGGAAATCACATTCGATGACAGCCTTCTTAAAGAAATGGACCAGTATTTATATGATTTGGTGTTTTAAAAAAGTACATACAATGTATATTTTTCTTTCTTTGTTCCACATAGATGTGCTTCTGATTTTGAGACCCTAACAGCATCCAGAATGCCTGTCTCCATGAAGTTAACAACAATTAACCCTTTAGCTGGCATGCCTGGGACCCTTATGACATACCATTGACGTGCTTTCCCCCCTAATTTTATTGGGGTACATCGTGTTCAATGCTCCATCAGACCCCCCCTCCCTCCATTCACATCACTGGGGGCCAGTGGCGACCACGTGATTGCAACCCCAAAAGATAACGGGGTTGCTTGCGATCCCGGTCAATTGGACACCATACTATCATCACGCATTTGCAAGCAATGTGAACTTAAGCGAACATTGTCGGGAAAATGCAAACATTAAGAGAAAATTGCATATAATGTCGCGAAAAGCAACTTTGAAGACATTCCCACAACTCGAACCTCTAGTGATTTACATGTGAAAATTTTATGAATGAATTCCATGATCCAGTCATATTGCACTTGACTTGGTAATCCAAATACTATTGTCTTGATGGTTTTTATGTTGTATATCTGTTCCCATCTATTTATCCATCTGTTCTGCCTTTAACTTCATTAGAACGCGAGGAAAGGGAGAGAAAAAACAATTTAAGTGGTTTCAGAATTACATACGGCAACCAGAAAGTAATCATCTGAGAAAAAATGTTAAAGATGGCATGAGTAATGTACACAAACAAGACTAAATGGTGTTTGCTTGACTGAAAAATCCATTGGTGACTAATTTCTTGTAAACAGAAGGCAATGTTAAAGCTGAGGGAAAAATTTTCCAACAAAGAGGAAGAATTGGCAGTATTTATGGATTGGAAAAGAGCTACAGATTTGTCACCACTTAACTAATTACCCAGTGATTAAAACCAAAGGCAGTGGGATACTGTATGGAGTGGGGCATGGAAAAGCCTATTCATGTTGCATGTCACTGATTTCACGTAGTTTTCAAGAGCATTATTCATCAAAAAGCAAACAAAAAAGTACTTGAGACACAAAAATGTATGATCCAAATTTTTTATACATGAAAGAATACATAAACTGAGCCAACTTTTGGTGCCAATGTGGACCATCTTCAGGGTCTGGGAGGTGTTTGCTTGGAAGGCACAAGAGAAACATTTTCTTCTAACAATGGGTTTCATGGTCCCTTTTGTATCTTATTCATCATATAGAGCTCATGTGTCACATCTTCAGGCATCTGCAGGGAAATGAATGCAGTGATGATTAAGGGTTTGGAACACAAGCAAAGTAAACTCATTTTGGAATTTCTTATAATGAGCAAAGAGGGAGACTACTTTGATATGTTATATTTGTATGAAAGGTGTATATCAGGATAACCTCATATATGTTATTTTTATAAATAGAAATGATGATGTTATTATCTATTTAAACATTTGTTTTTGATTATGTCACATTTAGTATTTAAATGGGAAAAAGGTCTAATTTGCATAAGACGTTTAAAAAAATAGATTTATGTATTGGCAAATAAATCTTCTCAAATAGATTCATATGGTCAAAAATTTTAACTCATGTTGAACATGTTTTTTTTTTGAGGGCACATTTATTATTGAAGACTGGTCCACAGCAAGCAGAATTCCAAATCATCTCTAGAGGAATGATACAAATTAAATCATTTTATGATAAAAATGTTTGATGTGAAATGTATTATGTTATTGCCTAGACATGCCATAATAATGCATCACCCAAAAACAATGAAACACCCCTTTCAATAAAATAAATATTGTAGAGTAAATTACTATTTTTTTTATGGATTTTATCAAAAGTTGAGTCTCTCATGACTGTGAAGAACTTCATCCCTTTGTAAAATGAAGAAACAAATTAACACGATTTGATCAGCAAATAGGTAATGTTTCTATGTCCTCAGAATGATGGTGTTTTTGTAAAGTGTGAAAAACATAACAAGCAGAGAAATTGGACACAGACGTAGGAATCGTGCAGATTCTGTCAGCTCTTTGCCAGTTGTTGCAAACAAAATAAAAACATAGTTTTCAGAGAAATAACATTCAAAAGAACACCTCACCCACTTCATTGTGCTTTCGGAAGGAGGAGACATTAACAGCCCCCGCAAACACATATTGTTCCTAAAATGTTAAATCTTTGATATCTGAAGTAGGGATGAAATGCATATCACACTACTGCACCGACACACTTTATTCGAGCAAATACCCAGTATGTACCTGGCAGATACCTGGAATGCGCCGCTCCTCACCTCTGACAAGCCCCGTTGCGTTTGCCTTCCCAGCCTGGGTTCATGCCTGGCTGACGGGCGGCTGATCTGTTAAATGATAATGATTAGGATTTAATAGGCTGCAATGCTTCGCGTGTCTACCAGATGGCATAAATTCATGAATTGTAATGCCGTATATATATATATATATATACTGTGCAGTATTGCAGCCAGCGGGAATAAAATGCTTCAATCCCTGCCTGGAAAATAACCCAATGCACTCGGGCAGAAAACAGTCACAAACCTCAATACACCCGGGTATACCCGAATTCGTGGGACTAGCCGAGCTCGAATAAAGTGTGTCGCCAGTGTATATGCCCAAGTAATCCCATACTATAGGATTGTGTTTATAACCAAGAGAAGTCCTAACTGGGAGCAGACACTATAAGCAAACGAAAAGAACAATAGACTATCCATTGAATGGCAGCAGGCTTACCTTTGCTGATGCATCAACATATGCAAATGTAGACACATTCCCAATGTCTAAATGGTTAGCCAACTATTAAGTAAAGAGGGGGTGCTGTGGAAAAGATAATAAAGTCATGCTGGTTTGGCAGGCTCACCTGTAATGCTTTAAATTAAGGTAAGCTCCCCTTAGCCACTTGCCAATCAAATCTCTGATAGTGCTCACCCTACACTTAACCAACTACAGCGAGTAGAAAAATATAGTTTCTAACACACTGGGCTGTGGATACTTTTCCAGTTATGTGTACACCTGAAGTCAAATTAGCCCCTGTATCATATATTAGATTATTATACGTGTAAGTCTCTAGGCAGCAGCGAACAGGTGTCTATTAATGTAGCAAAGCAGAGGAGTAAACCTCAAAGCCCAACGCTACTAGCCTGGAAGACAGCGTGTATCACGCGCAAGCTGAATTAACCCCAAACATACCGGAGACAAACCATGAGTGTATAAACGCTGTAGCTGTAATAAGGAAGTCCTTAGATCATGTCTATTAATTTGGTGCTATCATATGTATATAGCCAGCAAGTCACCCTACATTTGTTAATAATCTCCGAAGGTGCTGTGGGGAATGGTTTTTAATAAATAAAATCAGACAGCCACATTAGGTACGTGGCACAGAACACCTTTCATCCCCTCTCACGCTACAAGTCAGACTCCAGAAGCAGGGAGCGAAATCAAGAATTGGTGCCGGGTCATTACTGATTGTCTGTGCTCCTTGGAATGGGTTTAAATGGATTAGGAGTGACTGGTCTTCAGGGAAATTTTATTTTTCTTGCTCAGTGACAGAACACGAGGAGAATGAATTTAATTTAAATTTTCCATAGACTCCTCAAGAAGGGATGGAGACTGCAAGATAGATAGGACTGATAAGAGGTTCGACACGTTAATTCCAATTTCAACACAATTTAATTCTCTTTAGAATTAGACAAGTCCGCGTGTTTGAACAACGGATTATCTCGTTGACGCAGTAGCCAGGATTATAGCTACTCCAGTGTGTGGGTTTCTTTTGAATTTTTTGTATTGATCAAGACACTGATTTGAAAATGATTGTCAGCCCAATGTGACATTACTCTTTTCCTGTATCTTAAGTACTAAATGTTTTGCTATAAGCTCTTTTGAGAATTAATTTATTATGCATTAGTTGTTTTACTATATGGAGCATGAGTACTTTGGCAAAGTGATATATAATATATTGTGATTTATTATTTCTTCAGTGAGTCATTCTTACCAAAATAACTAACCTAAGATCAAAGAGCAAAACATTCACTAGGCTGTTACCACATGATAATGACACTTGCTGCTGCCATTTTGTAACTAAAACACAGTAGGCCCCTCTTCAGTACTGTATGCTGTGTACAGGAATAACCCGCATTAACGTACGCAATGGGTCCAGAGCATGTATGTAAAGCGAAAATGTACTTAAAGTGAAGCACTACTTTTTCCCACTTATTGATGCATGTACTGTACTGCAATTGTCATATACGTGCATAACTAATGTAAATAACGCATGTGTAACAGGCTCTATATTCTCCCCACTTGCGCACAGCTTCGGTACAGGTAGGGAGCCAGTATTGCTGTTCAGGAGGTGCTGACAGGTGCATGCGTGAGCTGCCGTTTGCCTATTGGGCGCTATGTACTTACTCGCGAGTGTACTTAAATTGAGTGTCCTTAAACCGGGGTGGGCCTATAGTTTCTTCTTGCTTGAGAAGACTTTAGTCCTATTCCTTTGAATGGCGCTGAATTCTTCTCTAGCACTCAAAATTGAGTAGGGGCCATTGTCTGAGTACTACTGAAGGTTCACGTAAGCTTTGCCTCCCCACTCATGCGTTGTGCACTGGAATACTGGTTATCAAGTTCATCCAGAAATGTAGCTTTTAGGGTTTCTGGGTGTTACGCCTGTGCTCGCCACAAACCGGGGCCGGACCGCGAGGCTGAGGTTGGGTTATGAAATCACCGACCTTAGACTGCACAGACTGGTCCTGAGTGCGAATTTCATAATCAAACAGGCCGGGTTCAGGACTGGAGAGGTCAGCGTTGTCGGTGGACGAGCCAAAGTCAGGGTAGGAGAAGACAGGACAGTCGATGGCCAAATCAGGGTCAGGATAGAAGACATCCGGGTAGTCATAGTTATAGCAAGGAATCAGCAACAGGAAATCAAGCAGGTCCTCCTGCTTCAGCATAGTAGCTGCGGGGCGGGAGTGGGGTCTGCGCGAGTGGCGTCCACGGCCCATGGTACCGGTCTTAGCGAGGAGAAGGCTGACCAGAGTTCAGCAGAGAAAAGGCTGACCGGAGAGGGCACACTGCCAAGCAGCACTGGAAAACCAATGCTTCAGAGCAGGAGTTCAAGATGGCCTCTGCAAAGGGAAAAAGAGCAGCAGGCCACAGGGTCCAAACAGCAACCCCTGCTAAGGGTAGAAGCAGCAGGTTGCGGCATCCAGGGAGATAGCACACAGCAGGTCTCTGGGGTGCTTCAGCGCAGAAATTTAAGCTGGCCTCTGCAAAGTGAGAAAGAGCAACAGGCCACAGGGTCAAAACTGCAACCTCTGCAAGAGGAGTATGCAGCGGGTTGCAGGGTCCAGGCTCACAGGTTGCAGGGTCCAGGCTCTCTGAGAAGAGAGAAACACAGGCCTCAGCGAAGTAGCTGCAGGCTACGAGGAAACAGGAACGAGAACAACGAACTGGAACAATAAACAACAGAGATTAGTAATGAGAGATAACAAGCCAGGAGGCTTGTGGCAAAACACAGATAACATCCAAGAAGGATTATGCTCGGCAGAGAGGGATTGTGGGAATGCAGTATTTAAAGGCCAGCGGGCCAATTCCAGGAGGAGGGTGTGAGGGCACTGCTCCAATGACTGAGTACAAGGCTAGGTTGCAGTGATAGCCCGCACAGCTGCTGTTGATTGCAAAGAGGGAATTTAGTGAGAACAACAGCACCCTGCAAGGCTACGAGAAAAGCCAGGAGTGGATTCCTCACTGGGCTGCTTTTAAAGTAGACTTTGTGCAGGGGTTTTCCCCATATTTAGAAATATTTTATATCGATTGGAAAAGGTCAATTGAAAAACAGCTAAACAGATCTTTACCAAATCTGGCAAGACGAGCATGCACCAATGATAATTTGTAAATTAATTCATATTTTTTTAATAGCTATTTTCAGATTAACTCAGCATAAGCAAAATATTGATCCCTGAGCATGTACAACCATGTGAACGTTTTTGTTCAATTTCTCTACCAGTTCAACATCTCAGCTCAAAGTTCTAGTACCCATATAGGTCCTGGAAAAATGCTGATTTGTTGTAGGTTGCGAAACAGTACATTTTAGGGAACCAACATTCGAGGGGAAATGATAGTGTATATCAGGGCTCTTCAACTGGTTCTCCAAATGGACCAGATCAGAAAACATTTAGGCGTAGAAGAGCCACCAGCTCATTGTAATATATTTAAAATACATCTAAAGAGTTAAAAAAGATATCATCTGTACCATACATATTTGCATTACCTTTACTTACGAGTTAAAGTTTCAGTATGGAAAAATGCACTTAACTGCGTAAACTACTCGTCTGAAATTAGCAGAAGCAGAGAGTCCAAAGGCTACATCAAGGGACTTCACAGACTACATCAAGGGACTTCACGGACTACATCAAGGGACTTCACGGACTACATCAAGGGACTTCACGGACTACATCAAGGTATTTGCCTCGTAGGCTGCATTTTCCTCGTGGGTTGCCAGTGGAAGAGCCCTGGTGTACCGAGCTTTCAAAACCTCATAGTCACAGTACACTTGAAGATGAAACCCACAACATCTTAGCTTGAAAGCACAATGAAGACGTACGAAGTCATGTCTCACATTCATTAACTACTTAATTTTTTTTAGAATCTGTTATCTGCCACTTATGCGTGGATTCACTAACCTTGGTTAGTCCACTATTAACGTGATGTTAACCTAAGTTGAATTCACTTAGGACAGTAGCGCAATGTTAAACCGTGTTTTCTCTAATCAAGAAAGCCATCAAAAAGGGCAAAGCGCGTGCTACAAATTGTATTAAGCATATGCAGACAAATATTCCAATTTACAATGAAGTAAGTGACCGCATACTCTCCATGATAATGCTCTGTATTTATAGTGATCGCAATGGCGCTGGACTATTGATTTAATTAATTTAGTTAAAAATATGTTTTACCAGGTACCTCTTATTTTCAAGTATGTCATGGGCACAGAGTTATAACAATACATGGTTACATTAAAAGAACATGGTTATACAGTCAATTCAGACATTTCATGGACAGATAGAGTTGGAAAATTGGGTGCAGGGGATAAAAGGGCTGGTGAGTTTCAGATTGAAATAGCAAAGCTTTAACATCACCAAATATCAGCGGGCAAATGGCTCACACCCTTTAGCTGCTGTTCGCTTTTTGGGCAACGCAGATGTACACTGACGAGGTTCAGATTGAATGCAGCTGTGAATTCAAAGTCCTTTGTCTTCCTGGCTCATTAACATTCCAGTGTGTGGAGCTGATGTTCCACATAGTACAAGTAAAAGCAGAAGTTCAGCCTTAGCATACTGGTTCTGTGCAGAGGGGAGCAGCTCTTGGGGAACCCCACCAGGCATCCGCCTTTGGGGCGACACAGAAGTACACTGAAGGGGTTCAGATTAAAAGTAGCTGTGGGCAGCCCACAGCATAATACGCAACATCAACAGCGTTCTGCCCTCCTGGCTTGGAGCGGAAGGGATGTCTCGCATCGGTTAATTAATCCACGCCCAGACCGTGGAAAGCTGTTCATTGTAAGTTTGAATATTTTTTTTTATATTCCTAATAAAATTGTTATCACTCACCTTGATGCGCTTTGTTCTTTGCTGAAGTCTTTTGGAGGAGATCGCCCCGTTTGAGACAAGCTGCTAGAGAGAGTTTATACACGGACTGCACAGACAGACTAGGAGAGCAACTTTATGCTGAGGTCTTTTTTTAACTTTTGCTGCTTCGGTAAAGAGCATGGGGTTAACTAAAACAGTTATTACTGATGAGATGCAAGTGATAGGGAATGATATGGCCTCATTTGCCTATGTACTAAACTTTGTTATGGTAATATTACATTAGGTAAGTCAGAGCTAAGCCTGATTGTAACTCCCATGCAAACCCTCAAATAGGGTTTTTGGAGGGGATGGGTGTAACAGACTTAACTATAATGTAACAAACATAGCATTATTTCTGGTGTTATTTCCCTGTCCTCTCTTCTCTGTCTCTCTCCACCCCAGCACAATCCCTTTTTCAGTCTGAATAGGAATAACTGGCAAGATTTACACAACTTAAAACCAGAGACAGAACATGAAACACAGACAGAGCTCAGTGCTATAGATGTTTTCATGTTCTGTATCTAGTTTTAAATATATATTGTCATGCTCAGTAGCACACCTCTTTGACACTTATACGCATATATATATATATATGTTGTGGTTATTTTGGGGGTTCAATATGAGCTTATAAGGGTCCTGTATGTTTTGCAATTCTTGTTCAGCTGGTCCTAGGGTGGCTCCTCCTTCCCTAGTTTGAAGCTTACCCCTCCCACTTTTAAATGGTTAAAGCTCACTCCTTTGCACCTTCCACACCCATGGGAACTTGCATCCAGTTTTATTGTGACAAATCTAATACAGAGTGCTTTTCCTGGTATTATACAGGTTAATAAGAGCTTCAATCAGACTTAGAACTATGCAACTAATTGTGACAGATTTATTATAAATCATTCTTCCTGGTAATGTAAAGGTTATTAAGAATCTATTTTAGTGTTAGGACCCTTGAGACGTGGTCTGCCTTGGAGGGGCTCAAGGGCTTTCAACACTTTGGCCAAAGAGTTAAACTAAAAGACCATTTTATTCAAAAGATATCTATATATATATATATATATAGTTTATTAGTTTATTAGCATAGGCTTAATGTCACGTTATTGATGAGTTAACTTGACGTTAAGTTACATACCGTGGTGTTGTGTAAATCTTGCAAAACATACGGGACCCCTATAAGCTCATATTGAACCCTCAAAATAACCACAACATATATATATGCATATAAGTGTCAAAGAGGAGTGCTACTGAGCATGGCAATATATATTTAAAACCAGAGACAGAACATGAAACACAGACAGAGCTCAGTGCTACATCCAAAGACACTAATACACGGTACAGTGCCTAAATATATATATGTGTATATATACGTGTATTAGTGTCTTTGGATGTAGCACTGAGTTCTGTCTGTGTTTCATGTTCTGTCTCTGGTTTTAAATATATATTGCCATGCTCAGTAGCACTCCTCTTTGACACTTATATGCATATATATATGTTGTGGTTATTTTGAGGGTTCAATATGAGCTTATAGGGGTCCCGTATGTTTTGCAAGATTTACACAACACCACGGTATGTAACTTAACGTCAAGTTAACTCATCAATAACGTGACATTAAGCCTATGCTAATAAACTATTGCAAATCTGTTATTGTTGCATATAATTATCTTAGGAAACTCAAGGAACATGATGTCCATTCCTGTTTTGGGTAAAGTTACAGTACAATGTATGTTTCTTGATTTAACAGAGTTTAGTGAATTCCCCCTTAAACAGCTAATTGTTTAGTTCATTAATTCACCTAGTTTAATGCAAATTCCTGAGCAAGGGTTCTTTTTTTTTCAACCAAAGACAGTGGGGCTTATTCTGTAAGCTCCGATAGCGCTGAACCGAGCGATCTGCATTGACTTGAATGGGGTTTTCCGGGCAGATTTCATCTGTCCATGAAATGTCTGTGAATTCACTGTGTAACCCTGTTCTTTTAATGTAACCATGTATTTTTTATAACTCTGTGCCCAGGACATACTTGAAAACGAGAGGTATCTCTCAATGTATTACTTCCTGGTAAAACATTTTTATAAATAAAAAAAAATAGGAGTTTACAGAAAAAGCCTTCAATGTCCCTGTGCTATGTGCTCCCCACACCATTATTTTTGGAAGAGGAAATGAGTCAGCTCTATCGTTTAAGGTAAGGAAACATAACAAAAAATGAATACACCCCATACTCAACAGAATACACCTCTATTGACACCATGCCCTAAAATTAGTATTTTTTTCATTATTATTCAAAACCTAACATAAATCTGTTCGCTTGTGGCTAAATGAGGAGGAAAGAGCATTTTTGGATTAAATGAATTTACAAATCCATTAGGTTGGTAAGACTTAAATGTGCTTCTCCACAGAGTCCCCACTATGGAGCCTTTCATAACTATTTTAACTAGAGGTAGAGACAATTTTCACAAGTGGCGACGTGCAGCTAGTACAGTGTGAAACCCCCGAGCTCTGAGATATGAGAGAGAATTAAACAGTCATGTTTTTGCATGTTTCTAATGACGCCCACCTACTGTTAATCTCAGTCTGTGCCTATGTTAAATCAAAGCTACTCATAATGGACACCAGCTGCTTTAAACATAGTAAGGAATTCAGTACCAGAAGAAAAATACTATTAATAACATCATCTAAGGAATTAATGTGGTGTATTCATTTGTCACACATGGGTAAAAAGAAAGTTCGAGTTCATTAAAATGTCTGTCTCTCCTCTGTACAAAAGCCAGGAAATGCTTTGAAATCAGGCATAGCCACTAACACGCAGCTACTGTACATAGAATATTGATCATTAGCTTCAATCTAAATGGTTCTTGTCATCCAGGGCACCACGGGAATAGGTACAACGATCATCATCAGCATATATTGACAGATCAGGACGTATACATAAATCATTACAGTATTAACACTTACACATCAAAATATATCCCAGTTGCTATTACAATAGCATAAACTGGGAAGATCAAATGGAATACACCGGGATGCACAGATACAATCATACAATACATTATTTGGCTATTTGTGTTTTAATATTTAAGAGAAAAACAAGTAACATAAAATGTTTATCTTTTTATGATATTACTCTGTAATGAGTGTCAACAACCCAGGTTTATTAGAGCTTACGGAATGAAGACATCCATGCTCAATGCAAGGTCTAAATCTCTAGGAGACCAATAACAGTTCTATAAACATATTGACTGCATAAAAAAACTAGTAAACTTTTAGAAGATGTGAATCTTTTATTCAGTCAGCGGGTCGATTTTTTTTTTTGCGTTAACCTCTCTCAGTGAACACCACTGTTGAAAAAGAAAATCTTCAGAGAGTTTACAAACCAAATTGTTGCTGAATAATTGCTCACTAGTTAAATGCTGTTACCAAACAATGTTATCTGAAAGGAAGCTTCATTTAAATGTGTATTCTCAGTTATATTTAAGCATTTCATATATAGCATAATGCACAGTTACTTTAAAGGAATCTGTACTTTTAGCTGCTTTAATGAGGTGAAAAAGTATGTTCCATGTATTTTATTCACACATTCGGGGCTGCCGACAGGGGGGAAGAGCCGGGACAAGCGTCCCGGTGGCTTTGGGGGGCCCGCCAGGCGCTGGAAGTTGGGCCCAGCCTCAACTGCGTCCAGCTTCTGGGCCTCTGATTGCCGCCCTGACTCCTGGCTCTCCCCAGCTTTGGCCTCTTCTTCCCACGTCATCCTCTCTCCCATCGGAAGCTAGGCCTGTCTTCTGGGTACACCCAGCTTCCGGAGGGAGAGGCAGGCAGGCAGGCGTGGAGAGAGGCAGCAGCAGCTGGGGAGAGCCGGGGCCCAGTGGCGGCAACAATCAGAGGTAAGTGGTAATTTTATTTGTGGTGTGGATGTGTGGTAATTGTATTTGTGGGGAGGGGGAGTGGTAATTATATTTGTGGGGAAGGGGGGGTGGTAATTGTATTTTTGGGGAGGGGGAGTGGTAATTATATATGGGGGTGTAGTAATTGCATCAAGGGGTGTATTGGTGGTATTTGTATCTGGGGGCGGTAGTGGTAATTGTATCTGTGGGGGTATTTGTAATTGTATCTTGGGGTAGTGGTAATTGTATCTGGGTGTGTGGTAGTGTTAACTGTATTTGAGGGTAGTAGTGGTAATTGTATCTGGGGGGGCACTAGTGATGTTTTTATCTGGGGGGGTGAAGTGGTGTCTGAATCTGGGAGGGTTGTTTTGTATTGGGAGGGGTAGTGTGTGTGTATTGGGTGGGGGTTGTGTGGGCAGTGTGGAATGGGGAATTGCATGGGTATTGGGGGGAATTGTGTGTGAGGCCACAAGAGGAGGGAGAAATGAGTGTGAGGAAGGAGGGGATTTAGGAAGCGAGATTGAGTGAGAGGGGCTAATTGAATGATAGTGGAAAGGGGGAGAAAGAGGAGAGAGGGAGGGGGGAGTGTGCGTGACTGAGGAAGAGAGGGGGTAGAGTGAGAGACAGGAGGCAGAGAAATATAGGTGTGAATGGGGAGAGCACACAAGGCTGCTGACACGGGGGGGGGAGAAGGGGCAGGGGACGACATGGGAGGTGGGGGGCATGACACAAGGGAGGGGCCTTGTGCCAAGCTCTAGTCCTCGGCCCCAGAAAATCTGTTGGCGACCCTGCACATATTTGTCTAAATTATGTACACGTCAAACATATATGATATTATGGAGAGATTCACAAAGCGCTGATGCAGGTTATCATGCTTCAATTCCATGTTAACTGCATTTCTGTGCTAAACCCCTCATCGGCGTTTCCCTCTACATCTCAATCTCCACAAAATACAAAGCAGTGCTAGCATCACAACTCGTGTTCCTTTTTTCTTTGTCTCTCTCCTAGTTTTTACAGGTAATAATTAAGTGTCTACAAACCTTCATCATTAAATAAAATGAGAAACAGTGATACAACTGATGCACTGTACATGTTTAATTTATCATACAAACGGAATACCTTTTTCATTAATAATCCATAAATGTTTACGCTTCTTTGCACTGTAATTAATGGCCAAAAAGTGTTTTACAATGTAGGAAATGATTCCCCTTAAAACTTGAGGTTTATGGGATATGTTACTGACTGAAGAAAGTGGTTGAAAAGGAGACTGAGAAAAGAAAGCAGATTAGGGAGAAGTTGCTTGATAATTGAGTAATTGAAGCAGCCATCACAACAGCGACCTAAGCTCAGCCTGGGGGAACTTTGCAAAGTTGAGATAGCAGCACTAGTAATGAATTGGTCTGACCATTCTGACACACATGTGCTTTCTCATGCCGTATCTGCCAGGCACAGCAGTTGCCACGAAGAGCTGTTAAAAAAAGGGGCAAGATGGGAGAAATTATATCTGGCTTAGAGCAGCACAATCCCATTTGTTTTCGAAAGTAACCGTTCCGTTCTTTTTAAAGGAAACCTTTATGTCGGTGTCTCCAGTTTAGCAGCCGGCAAACGAGAAGCCAATAAAGATGCCTGCGGGGCAAGGAAGGACCAACATGTTTTTGATTCTCCTTTCCTCAAAGCAAAACCGTCATTCATGTTCCCTTTGTTTGGTTTTATCTAAACAAAGTGCTTTTATCCTGTGTGACACACCCACACAGGGACATATGCTGGCACCATCAAAGAGAGATGGAAAGGATGCGCAGATTTATAAATTCACCCTTGTTGTTGATGATTATAGAGCCATCCTACTAGTGTATTAACTGTTTGGGGGACTTCAGACAGGCTTTGAAGATCTGTGCTGTTACCGTACCTACTGGTCGTGCAATGAGATATTTGCAGTCCTGTAATTATGCCTTAAAGAGATGTACTATGTAATGTTGTTGGGTGTTGGCTCAGAATAATAGCTCTTCCAGAAGTTGCAGAAAATTGCATTTGTGACAAAAATAATCTTTCAACCTCAGCGAACTTCACATGTAATTGCGTTACAAAATGGGAATAAAGAGTAGCTGCTGTTAACACTGAGCTTTGAAGTGAGACACAATGTCATGGTCAGTGCCAGCTTCTTTTGACCTTGGTGAAGTCACTTACATAGAATTTGATGGCAGATAAGAATCACTTGACCCACTTACTCAGCCTGTTTTCCTATGGGCTGTAAAACCTCAGAGCATATTTGATACTTTGCTTTCTTTAATATTTAGAATAGCTGTATGCCCTCCCAAGTTCCCTTACTGTATTATCTATTTCCTACCACCTCTGTTGGGATGCTATTCCATGGATCCACCATCCTTTCCTTGAATAAGTACTTCCTCACACTTTCGCTGAGCGTACCCTTCTCCAGCTTCAGAGCATGGCCTCTTGTCCTAGCACTTCTCTTTCTCTGAAATATGCTTCCCTTCTGCACATTGTTTATGTATTTGGAAGTTTCTCATATCCCCTCTCTCCCTTGTTTCCTCTAAGCTGCAAGTATTAAGGTTCTTCAGTCTTTCCTGATATGTTTCATGGTGTAGACCAGGGGAGCGCAAACTTTTGCTGCTGTGCCCCCCTGTCTTGGCTGCCCTGGTGCTCGCGCCCCCCTTCTGTCTTCGAGTGACGTCAAATGATGCTTCAGGGTCATGTGGTGTCGTGTCACATGACCCCGCAGCATCATTTGATGCCGCGTTGCCATAGCGACGTGTCACAGTGACAATGTTACGGTGATGAAAGCTTTCCTTATGCAGTGGGATTTGACCCGCTGTAATCATATTGGCTCTGGATTGTGACCACAAGCATCATCATAATGCAGAATCAGTACTTATGAGTCTGAAAGGGTGAAACACCTGCCTTTAAGTGGGTTTTATGATTTTGTACTTAAGGCTTTGCTGTAAATATTATGTAAAAAAACAGCCAAAAACTCTTCAACTGGAGGCCCCCTGGTCAAATGTCAGCCGCGTGGCCTTGATGTGGCCATTAGACTCTTCTGCTAATTTCATACCAGTGGCTTAGGCAGCTAAGAGCAAATTTTCACACAGAAACTCACTTATAAATTAGGATAATATAAATATATCATACAGATGGAAGAAATGTTTGTAATGTATTTGTAATAATATTTTTAATTCTCCAAATGTATCTATAGTGACATTATAATAAGCTTGTGGCTCTTCTACTCATATGTTTTCAGATCTGGCCCCTTTGGATGCGTAGTTGAAGATGCCCTGCTCTAGAGAAACATTTGTTTAAAATGCATAGAAGCTACAGTACAAAGTGTCACACTGGACTGCTCACTGGCATGCCATTATCTAGAATCCTTGTCTAGCGTTTAACCACTTTCTAATGTTAGGGTGAATGAAAAAGGTTTTGCGGACCTGTGGATGAGATCAAGATGATGAAGGGTTTCTTGCTTTTGCAGTACTATTGATGGAAAGGTTAAAATATGCCAGATGTATCCAGGATCAATATGGCTACTAGAGCTCTGTACAATAATGAGCAAATTATTCTGTTCTGCAAAAAGACTCGGAGTCACGGGTATGGGAGATTACCGGACACTGGGATTTTCAACAAGATAATAGCACCAAGCTATCCAATCTTTGCATTTCCACACTTAACTGTTTATATTTGTATACAGTGGTGGAACTCCCATACATTATGTACAGTTGGTGTTCGGGCACTTATAAAGGCCCCCTCACTCAAGGGCCCTACCTCTGGTGCGGAACCTTACCCGGCGACGATGGAGGAAACCCACTCAGGTGGTCCTAACGAGGAAGTTATGTCCCTCTGGAAGTTGGGCCCAACATCCGCAATCATCGGGTGGGTGAGCTCCCTCCATCGCCGTAGCACAAGTTCTCGCCCCGCAGGTAGGGCCCTAGATGGGGAAGGGGGCCTTTTTTTTGTTTTAGAGCATTATACTTACCTGTTCTAGGTCCTCTCCCTCATCCAGTACCAAAAGCTTGATTTTCAGAACATTCTACAGACTGCCACTCACAGGAAAAAGACAATTCTTCTTTGATTGTTTTAAATGAAAAGATCCAGCAGTGACTAAGAACAGAGAAGACAAAACTCTGAGCAGGGCATCAATCACTTATTCACCCCAGGGTGGAAGGTCCCAGACACTGTCCACAAACTTACTGTACCATGACTTACTGTAGTTAAAGAATGACATACATCATCTACTGATCTCCAAGCTTCACCCTTAACACAAGCACTTTGATTCTCAGCACAAGCTTCTCTCATACAAATAATTCAGCGATATGGAGCGACTTCAGAATGGCGAGTCCTTTATCTGAGAGAGAGAGACACAGACAGTGAGTGAGTGTGAGTGAGCACCCACTCAGTGCAATTTTAAAGCATGGGCTAGCTGGGCTGTAGCCCAGGGCCCCAACCTTTCGGAGGCTCCACAAATACTATGACCCAAAATGTCATTTTAAATTTGTAGTTCTAACTGAATGCAGCAAATGTTACTTAATTATCATTTTTTCTAAAAAAATAAAAAATTCAACAGTATATTGCGTTTTATTTTACACTGCCTAACTTTCTATAAAAAAAATGTTTTCAAAGATAATGTTTATACAATTTTTTTTATGGATTAGGTGGTTTCATTGATTTGTCGGAAATGTATTTAAAAAATAACGCACAACAAAAAAACTATCACCGCGGGACGAACTGGAGTCCACATTTCCTAACACGGAAATCGCATTATGAATTTTACGCTCAATGACGGCCACAGACTGCGAACGCGAAATATCTTTTTCACACTTGAAACGTATTAAGAACGAGCGCCGCGGCAGCTGCAACGGAGACTGGACGCTCCTTTCTTGATGACAAGCAAATCAGATATACTATAACATCGAATCTGACTTTGCAAATACAGTAAAAACTCCAGAAAGAGACGCGCGCCAATAAATACGATGTTTATGTTTATAGTAATATTTGCAGAATTGCAATAAAAGTTTTCAATGTTGAATGTATTTGTAATTAAATGTGACCTCTGTGGGTGGGGCCCCCATTTTACACTTGGCCCGGGGCCCCTAAAATTCTTAAGATGACACTGCACCCGCTGGCGCTAGCACTCCAGTTTTCACGCACTGTTAATGCCATTACAATGGCGTCTTCTCCCGCTGGAGCGTTGTGTGTAGCTCACTGCAATGCACCAGCAGGAGCAGTAATGGCGGTTACATCTGTATCTCCTGAACGAAGCATCAGAAAAAATGCCAAAAAATGCCGATCAGCCAACCAAGCGGCCGTTTTATTTCCCCATTTTTGTTTATAGGATTCAAGCAATTGAAGCAATAGGGGAGCTGAACCCCATTAATTTCAGGTCCAGGGACCCTCTGCTTCTGGAAATATTTAGCTCCATTAAGTGGTGCCGGTAGCTGCTCTGCTAGCAGGGTTCACATAATGGCGGAGTTTCAAAGCTCCTGCGTGCTGCGGGCCAATAGAAAGTCGTGACATCAGGCGCGGCTTCCTATTGGCCCGCGTGACGTGGGAGATTTAAACTTTGCATAGATGCCAGCACCCCCTTTGGAGGTTTGTATATTGGAAAGCGGGGGGGCCCCGTAGCTAAAATGAATGGGGCTGAGCTCCGGAGACCCCCTGCTTCAAACTTAATGTTAACAAAATAATAATAATAAAAAAAATCTCATGAATTGCTCTTTTAAGGTTAGTACTAATTTTTACCGTCACATTCTCGAAGCAAAAATATTGCAAATCTCCATACATACAGCAGGCCCCACTGTGTTATCAGAACACCATGATTTAAACTCAATCCACAGTTAAATGTTTTGCATTGTGGCACGAAACTGCCTTTCGTGGTTGAAAGAATTGCAATTGAGGGTTGAGGTTAACATCAGACACCATCCACTTAAAGGTTTAACAATGCATAAAACGGCACGCACCTTTACTCAGGTGAGGAAAGCGCAGTGCTGGCATTATCGAATCGGGTAACATCATTCTGTATGCTTGCCCTATATAGCTTCTTTCTCTCCCCCGCCTTGAGATGTCTGAAGAGGAATCGTATGTGTCACAGCAAGCCTGTGATAAATTAGCTGGGAAAGCAGAGTGTGATTAGGGTGATATTCACAGAATCACTGACATTTCTCAGCAGAGCCCAGATTGTAACAAATGTCAAAAGCAATGCTAGTTACTTGGTTTTTCATGAGCAAGAAATATACAGTACTTCTCCTCTCCAAACTTGTTCCATCTTCTGATGATTTCAGTCATATTTGTGCTCCAAAAGACTTTTTACTAGAGAGTATAAAAATAGAGAGTACCTTGCCCAAATATATCACACTCTACACACACACTCTCTCTCTCACACACACACTCTCTCCCTCACACCCCATCTCTCTCACACCCCATCTCTCACACACAAATTTTCTGGAAACGATAAACACGCTAAAGTTGTACAAATTAATTTATCTTACAACAATGATGGGGAAGGTTACTACACAAAATAAAAAACAACTTGCATCATTAAGTGAGGAATTATTCAGTCCCATTTACTTCAAATACGGTAATCTGACAAATATTTCTGCATTTTACTAATTGCACTATGCAAATAACTAAAATGAAGCAATTACAATAAGCCAGGGGTAGCCAACGCCAGTCCTCAACGGCCACCAGCAGGTCAAGTTTTTAGGATATCCCTGCTTCAGCACAGGTGGCTCAATCAGTGGCTGAGGCAGGGATATCCTGAAAGCCTGGCCTGCTGGTGGCTCTTGCAGACTGGAGTTGTCTACCCGGCAATTATCACACTACCAGTGCAGGAATTCAGACTGAGAATGTGTAAGGATTGTGTAAGAGATCACTGTTCTTTCTGATGCCAACTGTAGTCTCCCCATATATTGCTTCTCTACAGAGAAGAACACACACATATGATACCAGTCAAAAGATTGGTAGAAGAGTTGGAACATTTTAAGAGACGTACTTCACTCTATTTCAGAGCAGCATTGTTGACATTCTGTGACTTGTCTGCCATTACGAGATAGATAATACTCAATGTAATAGGTCCATTAACCACCCTTGTCTTTGCCTTTGGTACTAATTTTCCCAAAAGGCTCTGATGACATTACCTGCCTCAGAAGATGTTATTACTTAATTATCTCTAAGAGAGCGTAGCGAACTGCAGACTCCCAGGGATTCACCCTTCATTATAACGAGGGGCAGAAATATCACAAATCTTCTTTTTCCCTAGTGAATGTCCTGAGGGAAATTTCTACCTCTTTCACGTATCTAAAAGGAGACAAAGTAGGTTCCTTATTCTGAAATCTAACAGGCTGTACGATTATTATAGCAGTGTGACCCCTGCCATAGACAGAATGTCAAAAAATCCCCAAATACTTGTGAATGTTTAAACTGATTTGTTTTTCTTCTCAATTCTTGAAGTCTTCCATCTGGAGTGTTGCTTAGGTTCTTGGCTGTATGCGGTGACTCAAGTATGCCTGACGATCACATATTCAGTTGACAAGGTCATCTCAGCCTCTACAATGGATTGAAGTTATCAGTGTTTGTTATGTGTGTTCACAGCTGGATAAATTAGACATTTATTTTATCAACATTGCTCTTTAAGTCACTGATATCAATTTCAAAGGATAAATTATAAAATAATTTAGGCTTTTCAGAAGGTATGAATAAACCCACTGCTACCATCTGGAACCTTAATGCAATGGCACCTTTTAGACCCTTCATTGTTAACATATTCAGCATACTACAACCTAAATCCCATCATCTCATTAAAAGTTCTACACGCTCACTCATTGAGCCCTTTGCTTTCACATGTTCCCTACCGGTGTTGCGGACCCACTCCATATAGAATTGATGGACAACTTTCATGATGACTTAAAGACATAGGGGTAATTGTACCCTCATGTTTCACGGACACAGAATACCCTGCACAATTAAGCCTTGTTACATTCGTGCTGAAGGGGTGCTACAGGTAGCACCCAGCAGATGGGTTCCTTAGTAACAGAGAACCTTCTGAAGGCTGCTGATTGCCTCATCACCAACACCTACGTACCTGTTCTTTAGCTTCAGCCAGGCCTTAATAGGCCTCAACTTCCTGTTTCCCCCTGCCTGATTATTTGGTTCTCCCTTGTGATTAAGCTCCCTGCCCCATTGTGTTTTTTTACTTTTGCTCATCTGCCAGACCCTATTCGGATTTACTATATTGCTCCTTTGTTGTCCTTAACCTGGGCTTGTTTCCTGAACATCGCTACCTGCTTGCTGCCTGCCTTGGACCTCAGCCTGTTTCCTGACTTTTGCTACCTGCCTCTGACCTGTCTGTCCTCTAACCATCGCTACCTGCCTGTTAGCTTGTCCCAGCTACTGGGCGCCAGCCCTACAGTCACCCCCTGTGACATTATTAGTAGATCTCATCCTCTTCTTCCTCTGTTAGAGGTTCTTCCCACCAGTGGAGAATGACAAGCGTGGCAAGAGTGCTCAAGTAGCAGTGATATTATTAGTCCAGAACCATAGGTATAGGTGCATCAATAATTGGCATAAAAAAGTGAGTATATCCATAAAGCAATCAGTATGAACAATAATCCCTGAAAACTGGAGGCAACTGGAGTGACTACCCACTCTCAATTTCATTGGGGCCGTATGGCATAAAGGTATGGTTGTTATTACAGTCACCTCCTTGGTCTGGATAGACATGCTGCTGCTGACGGGATCCAGATAGAGGCAAAAAAGTAGAGCGCACAGCCCAACAGGAGCAAAGAGATGATCCAGTAATACAAAAAAAAATATTTATTGGAGTATGCACAGCATACTATGCTGTGCACACTCCAATAAAGATTTTTTTTGTACTACTGGATCCTCTCCATGCTCCTGTTGGGCTGTGCTCTACTTTTTTGCACCAGCGGAGAATGCATCCGTCAACAGTTGTGTCCATAGGGATGAAGGGAGTGCAGGTGGGCCACCACAGTAGTGGACAACTGTCATTGTGTCTCACCTCCATAGTAGCATTCGAGCTTTGCAAAAACAAGGCAGCTCTATTGTTCAGAAAGGAGGTCAGTTGTGGTAAACTCTACCACAAAGAAGGGCGTAGTCTGGGCACGTCGGTCTCAAACAGGCAGGCAAGTATGCATCTACCTGCAGCCAACTGGGAGAGATACCATTCTGCCCATATTCCCCTTCAGTTGCCGGGATGCGAATTTCCATTGGAGAGAGAAAGAGACAGGACTATCTTCACACAAGTTGTGCTTTAAAAGAACAGACAGCAACATGACGTCTGCTGATCGAGTTCTTAGGACTCTGTCCCACTGTTGAAGGAAAGAGTGGAGAAGCCATAACGGGTCAACGGCTGGACATGAATATACTGATCATGAATAAAAATAAAGATATGTGGTTGTGATTGCCATAAGCCTTATTTTTCATTTTTTTGTAATAGAAAAGTATTATACTGTGGCAATTTTTATCTCTTCATAAAAGGGTTTCGATATCACAAGATAATACCTATAATATCCCTGTTTCAGCACAGATGGCTAATCAGTTCGTTGACTGAGCCACCTATGCTGAAGCAGGGGTATCCTTAAGACCTGACCTGTTGGTGGCCCTTGAGGACTCAAGCCGGTCAACCTGGCTACAGATGGCCATGTGGACTACATGAAACAACTGAGAGAGAAAAACAAAGACACACAGAGGAATCTACTCAAAGTTTAATAAATGTGAGTGCTTTCGCTCATCTTCTTGTCTTTGCAGCAGGACTAGTGGACTTTCAAACATCATATATCCCTTGGACTTTTCACCACCATTTTCTATGTATTAACATGTGGCCCTCTTTCCCCCACCTGATGGGAGATGTTGTCGCTACTAGATGTGTAGTGGTCCATAATACCTGTTGGCTTGCAGGAGAGCTTAGGTTGTTGGGGAAACAGGACAGGCTTTTGTGGTAATTGCATATTTCCTTCTCTGATGATGCCAGCGTCTCCATCTTCAGTAGGCTCCAGGAGTGCTGGAGGCAGTCCCTGTTGAAGAACTCCTTCATACTCTCTCTGATAGACTGCAGACTCAGAGACTAGAGTATATTTGACCCGCAACATCCTTTATTCAGCAATCAGCATACAATGCATATACACTGATTACAGTCTTCTTAGGTCCCAGACCTCTGGATGGTCCCTGGGTCAGCTTGGAGGTGTGAGGCCTTTCCAGCTGCCTTTGTTTGCCACCACCACTTGATGGGAACTGCAGGTTATAGTCCCACCCCAGAGGACAAGACAAGACACACTGAATCAATTTAGAGTTGCAGCTTCTCTAGTACACAGGGGGAGGGTACATGGTCTGAGCACAGGATTGGGCAGAACATAGACCCTGTCCCACCACCACCTCTGTCACTAAAGGAAGCTGCTTCTGTGAGGAAAACCCAAGATTGGGCCTGACACTGCCTGCACTTACCAGGACTTGCATGTCAGGGTAGCCATACCAGGCATTGCTACAAACGTATTATAGATATGTCTTAAAATTGTCACTGCATCACTTGTAAGCACTTTTCACATACACTTGTACATTCATCTGTTTATATTTACCTCAGTAGAGATTTCAATGTCACTTAGATATTGGATTTGTCAGTGCCATTCACCTCTCTATTCCACAATAATATATATATATATCCCTATCAATGGGTGAAACGTGTAGGGTGAGAGAGTCAATTATCTAGCTGCATGAGGATCCGTACACCTATGGGACTGGAGGAGTCTGAAAATCTTTTGGTGCCAAAGTAGAGATCCAACAAGCTGCCGATTTGAAGGGAGCATTCCATCGTAGCTGCCTAACCAGCAGGCACAGCGACCGCAGCACAGAGACACGGGAATCAGAGATTGGCTCTGACACCTGCAGCACTAGCGCGGGACCATTTGCGCTAAAGGTGATCCTGTTTGGACTATGGGTGAGCTGGTGGCCGTGTGAGAGTAGCGAATCATGGAGGTTGGGTCACGTCTCTCCCCCCTTCCCTTGGCCAAGACAACTGGGACACCAGTGCGGGATCGCACACGGCAGGGCTGAGTGCATCAACACCACAGATCATGCGGAGGCGGACACCAACCGCAAAGCGGACACCGCATTGTTCAGGTGTCTGGACCAGGTAGCTGCAAAAATCAATATCTACATTGTAGCAGCTAACCTAATAGGAGGATCAGATCAAGCATCTGCAGTTGAAGAATTAGTGAGTACATTCAAACCACAGTACAGCACCAAATTGGTGAGGGGATCGTGGATGTGAGAGATCCAGAAAACCACACCAGAGGGGTAAGACTGTACTAAACATTTTGGTGGTATATACACTCACATAAGGTATCAACTGAGAAACTTTCACATAATCAATAACAACAAAACAACTACATCCTGCATTGGACTTATCAATCTGTCCTGCTATATTGAACTATATTCGCTCAAAAAGAGTTAACCCATTCAAAGGACATTTGAACATCATATCTCTCTAAATAGAGAAGGGTGGACATTGTTTCAAATATAGCAATAGTAAAATCCCCTTGCCGCTTAGGGCTATAAGTGTAACACCTATTGCACATGCTTAGTACTATACATTGTATAAGTAATGCCTTATTCTATGTTTTAAATTGTGCTGTCATACCTAAACATATCCCCTCTCAAACAGATAAACACACACTGGGAATTATATCTCTTTCCCCCCCATTTTTTTGTGGTACCAGTGGTGGTTTTTCTGTCTGAGAACTCAGATCTAGTTTAGGTCATTTTATTGTTGTTTTTGTTGTTTACAATTGTGGTCAAGCTTGAACCCAACCTAGATATCCTAGATACAAGGCAAAAAAGACATGCAAAAGCACAATACTACTCTGACAATCTCCTCCAGAACACATCAAACCCAGCTAACTTCTGGAAGGTTATCAACAACATATTCCAGCCTTGTAACCACCAACAGCCAAGTAATATCACTAAGGGCGATATTACTCTGACAAACCCCACCGACATTGCAAATGCATTCAATGATTACTTTGTGGGGTGCGCTACTAACTTATTAGCGAAATGCAACCCAAACCACAAACCTGAATCTCATCCTGGGAGTACCCCTAAAGTCCCACCCCCTCCCAACACTGCCCACAATTTTCAATTTGGCCCAGTATCCGAAGAGGAGATTACACAAGCGCTTCTCAAATGAAAACTAAGCAGCCAATGTGGACCTGACTTACTACAATCTAGGTTCCTAAGACTTGGTGCCCCAGCAATTGCCAAACCAATTCCTTCCATAGTCAACTCTAT
This sequence comes from Ascaphus truei, assembly GCF_040206685.1. Classification (NCBI taxonomy): domain Eukaryota; kingdom Metazoa; phylum Chordata; class Amphibia; order Anura; family Ascaphidae; genus Ascaphus; species Ascaphus truei. The sequence goes on along the minus strand of NC_134490.1, from coordinate 15,339,212 downwards.
CCTGTCTGCAGGCCAAATCCCTAAGACCTGGAAAGCTGCCAGAGTTGTCCCAATCTTCCAAAGTTTGGACAAAAACACTATCTCAAACTACAGGCCAATCTCCCTTCTCCCAATACTATCCAAAGTCATGGAAAAATGTGTCCACTCCCAATTAAGTGATTACTATAACAAGACAAATTTCCCTAGCCAATTCCAATCTGGCTTTCGCCCCAAACACTCTACCATAACTACCCTGCTAAAAGTTTGCAATGAACTCCAGTGTGGAATGGAACGAGGTGAACTCACTGGTGCAGTATTCCTAGATTTTGCAAAGGCTTTTGATACTGTTGATCATGCTATCCTGCTTAACAAACTCCAGAGCTCTGGAATAGGGAAGCATGCTTTAAACTGGTTTCAGTCCTACCTATCAGGTAGATCCCAACATGTGTCCATCTCTGGCTCTAACTCTAACCCCCTGGATATCACCTGTGGCGTCCCGCAAGGCTCTGTTCTGGGGCCCCTACTCTTCTCAGTGTTCATCAATGATCGTCCCACAGCTTGTCAGGAAGCCTCAATACACATGTATGCAGATGACACAATCCTATATGCACACAACCATAGCCTCTCTGACCTTCAACACATACTTCAGTCTGACTTTTTGAGACTCGAAAACTGGATTTCCCAAAACAAACTGTTTTTAAACACTGACAAGACTGTAACAATAGTATTTGGGACCAAGACTACATTTTTAAAGCTTCCAGCGACAGAGCTCCAGATTAGAACCAACGCTAACACCACCCTAACTCCTGTTACTAGTTTTAAATACCTGGGCATATGGTTTGACTCCCACTAACATTTGGGATGCACATTGATACCCTGACAACCAAGACCTATGCCAAACTAGGGGTACTTTACAGGAACAAATCCTCCCTAAGTCTCCTGGTCAGAAAACGTATCGCACAGCAGATGCTAATGCCAATTATTCACTATGGAGACATAGTATATGGCTCAGCACCCCAAACCCACCTTAGCAAACTTGACACCCTCTACAATTCAATTTGTCATTTTGTTCTCCAATGCAACTATAACACACATCACTGCGAAATGCTCAAAGAACTAGATTGGGGGGGGGGGAAACCCGGGCGCTCCCTCAAAGATGTATATATTTGACGGGGGAAATGAAACAAGATGTTTACAACCTTAAAGGAATATATAAGGATCCCCTTAGCTTCGTCGTCTCTTCCTATGGCTCAGACCTCAATAGGATCTATTCAGGATCCTTGTTGGTACAGGGATACAGAAAGAATGGGGAGCACAGGTTGAGGGATAATGTTACAGTGTATATAACCTCGAACTAATGGTAGTGGGGTTAATAAATAAATAAAAACACACTTACACGGCCTTGTGTAAATGCTGTCACATCAAGATATCTTTGTGGTCTTCACTTCTCTGTTCTGCTGGAGTAACGTCTCTTCTCCTCTGATCCGGATTACTTCTTCAATTCACCAGCAACTCACAATTGGAATGTCCCCCTCAGGACAAACAAACAGATGAACAGATGTTTAGGGAAAATGCATATAATGATGGTAAGTGCCAAACTTAGATGGTAAATAAAAGCAGGAAAACTGCAGTCACTCACACGGGCAAGTGTGAGTGCAATCTTGAGGGAAGGTATCTTTTCTTTTCCCCTTACTAACAGAATCTCAATGATGGTAAGTGCCAAACTTAGATGGTAAATAAAAGCAGAAAAACTGCAGTTACTCACACGGACAAGTGTGAGTGCAATCTTGAGAGAAGGTATCTTTTCTTTTTCCCTTACAAACAGAATCTCAATGCTCCGAGTCCTTTGTACACTGGGAAAAAAATTGTAGGGATAAATATCAAATATATATGGAGTACATGATAATACTCACTACGGAGCCTTAGGAAGCCCAAGAAAGGGCGAAACGCGTTGCTCTTACCTTTAAGCATTTTGGAGCAACACAGCCACCGTCGAGGAGTAGGACTACAGGAGCGCAGCAGTATACCCGGACGCGGATCAAGCTAGCTGCGCACCATGCGTCCTACGAACATTGTCCTAAAGACTGGCAGAACTTTTTATGTTCTTTATTTAGTGTTTTTTAGTGTTTTTATTGATTACACTTGCCCGTGTGAGTGACTGCAGTTTTCCTGCTTTTATTTACCATCTAAGTTTGGCACTTACCATCATTATATGCATTTTCCCTAAACATCTGTTCATCTGTTTGTTTGTCCTGAGGGGGACATTCCAATTGTGAGTTGCTGGTGAATTGAAGAAGTAATCCGGATCAGAGGTAGATGAGACGTAACTCCAGCAGAACAGAGAAGTGAAGACCACAAAGATACCTTGATGTGACAGCATTTACACAAGGCCGTGTAAGTGTGTTTTTATTTATTTATTACCCGCGTCACCATTAGTCCAAAGAACTAGATTGGTCATCACTCGAGTCTAGGCGCAAAGTTCACCTTTCCTGTCTTGCCTTCAAATTCTTTATGGGCAAGCTACCCAGCTACCTGAACAAGCTCCTCACCCCTACCACATGCAGCACCTATCACCTGAGATCAGACTCCAAAAGACTGTTCATGGTCCCAAGGCTCAACAAAGTATCCAGCCGCTCCTCCTTCTCTAACCGTGCACCCCAAAACTGGAACAACCTACCAGAGACTCTTACATCCACCACCAGATTAAGTTCTTTCAAATCTAAGGCTGTCACACATTTTAATCTGGTCAGTAACTGTTTCAAACACCCATAATATATATTATCTTTAACTGTGCATGCAATGTCTTGTACATAATGTTTACCCTGCTCATTTATGTAACTGTATTTGTAACCATGTATTATTTGTCTTAACTCTGTGCCCAGAACATACTTGAAAACGAGAGGTAACTCTCAATGTATTACTTCCTATTAAAATATTTTATAAATAAATAAATATACCAAATTGTATATTTGGTGATTATTATAATTTTTCTTTTATACAAGTACTGTAGTGCCGACAATTATTCTAAAACAAACCTGGGGCAATCTCCAAAAAGACCCAGGTACATGCTGGGTATATGCTGGGTACATGCTGCAACATTTCACACATTTCTGCAAACAGACTAATGGCCCATCGGATTAACAGCGTGGTCCCTGGCAGTCCCATTCAAACTGAATGGGACTGCTAGGAACCCCTGCTGTGTTAATCCGATGGGCCATTAGCCTAAGCAGAAATGTCACTGAAATGTACCCAGCATGTACCCAGCATGTACCTGGCTAGTTTAAGGCAAGTTTAAGGCAAGTGTTAGAATACTCGTTGGCTCATCTGTATATTTTATTAAAAAAATATTATTTCATTACATGTAAACCTGTGGGTCCTCTTGGGAACTTGGTATTGTCACGGGAGACCAATTCTTTTAACACAAAAATACCCGGATCCTTTGATTGAGCAAAACGTGAGATAAAATAAATTGTAATTTATTCACACAATGAACATACACAGCTTAACTTACAAAATACTATGAAATACACTTACTTAGTTACGATGTTACAGGAAAGATCTTGGATGGAATCTCAGGTGAATCTTTTTACAGCATGTTGAATCTACCTTCTGATTGGCTGCACGGACTTTTAAAACCTCACAAGCCCTATCTTTACACTGTGCAACCAATCGTGGCATGGGAACAAAACACCCCACCTATTGGCATGGTTCGCCCATACTTCAGGAAGCCTGGCAGAGGCTTCAAGGTGTGCCACGGGCATGTGCGAACTTCGGACCTAAGCCGCTTAGCATACCTAGCCAAGCCCACTTTCCTGGTGACAGGTTGTCTCCCTGTCCCCTGACACCTGTACATCTGTCAGGGACAAACTGTTTACCTCTCCCCCTCCCCACTTAGCACTTTAACCTGTGAAGTCCTTTGTTAACTCCGGACCTGGTCAGACATTCTGGGACCATCCCCGCTGGGTGCCTTAGAAGTCCGGGGTTAAATTATGCATGACTCACTTGCATGGATGTCATGCCATATACCTTTTGATTATGGTACTTGTGAATCAAGTGTTTCCGCTGCTCCTCCCGCTTGAATTTAAATGCCCTTGCTCTTATAATTTTTATACACCAAAAAGAGGGGGACTTTCATTCATTACTTTTTATGAAAGTTTAAAATACAGAAACCATAATCGTTTTAAAGACTAACCCCTAGCCCTCCGCATAGCAAAAATTAGAGCGCTCGGACATTCCTATCCAAAGTTAGCTTGCTGCTTATATGCTATGCAGCAAGTTGCCTTGTTTTAAAACCTTTTTTCCTTTCTGCGGTCTGCGGGGAGACACTGATACAATGTTCATAGTGGACACATTACTGGTTACAATACTTATACAGTTTCATTCCTGGCATTGCTGTGGTCCCCTTATACCTAGCGGGGCACACACAGACCATTATAATACATGTCCAGCACTACAGCCAATACTGGGCTGCAGAGCTGACACTCTATATGTTAACTTAAAAACCCCTATAACTCTCTTCACCTTATATCTGGTGAGAGAGGTACGGAACCCCTCACTGGGTTCTGGGATTTGGGCATACCTGTAATGTAACCCAGTTCCCTGCCCGGTCTTACTGCCCTGGTTTGTGGTGAAGCAGGGAGATTTGGCGAGGAGCTGCAAACTGCTTTCTAGTGACGATTTTATCCTGTGGTCTCTGTTCTTCATGTCCTCAGGAATCTGGGGAGATTCCTGAGTGCATGTTTCGGGGTACCAGCAACATTGGCCCCCTTCTACCCAAACACACCCTGACAACATTTTACCGTAAAATCACCCCTGAAACTCACGCCTTGCACATCTCCGGTGGTTAGCACCCCATGAACAGTAAAAATCCCACACACATCGTTATTACACATGCAGTTACATGCCACAATTGGGTTGAAGACCTGACACTCACAATTCCCAAATATGGCTCAGGGGCACCCAGCCGGGCCAAATACCTTTATTAATGGCTTGGGTACCCCTTCGCCGTCACAGTATAACCAGCTTCTGGGGAACTGTGGTTCTCATCATTTAACACTATTTCATGTGCTAGGGTGTAGGTTTTTCTATTTCCATTATTGTTTTAGGGAATTGAGAATTCCCTTTCATGCACCTAAGCAGCAGAAATAATTCTAGTCAATTGTGGTCAGGTCCCATCTATATCATTGTAGTTGAATCAATTTAGCGCCTTTATTTATTTCTTATTCAATATATATATGTATATATATATTATATATATATATATATTATATATATATATATATATATATATATATATATATCAGAACAAAACAAAGATAATAAAGGAGCGCCTAATAAAACAACCTGCCTAACCGTGAGTAGGTAGCCTACTGTGTTAAAACAACCTATGGGGTGGCCAAGGGAGGTTAATATAAAATAGAACCTATGTAACTATAAGATAAAACATGTTATAACAATAATAATTTTAATATAGAATATGCATAACTAAAAAAATGTATTGAAAAAATGGAAAAAATATAAAATATAAAAAATATATAAAAAATATATATTCAATGGAAAAATCCCCCCCCCAAAAAAAAAAAAAAAAAAAAAAAACCTTTTAAAAAACTTTAAAAACACAGAGTCCTGTTCCAAATAAATGCATCCAGGTATAGGCTGCCCGTTTGAAAGGGATCACAACTCCCTATGGATACCTATGGAAGAAAAGAGAAAAAAACAGGCGCACACCTAGTGCGTTAAAGTATAAATATAAGTTTATGGAACATTAAAAACAGACAAATGCCCCCTCACAAGTGTAACGGTAATATATGCAGTTATGAGATAGGCCCTCATAAGCCAGCGGTAGCGTCCGCGTCAGCAATGGTGTCCTCTCCTACACACACGTTGCGCGGTCTCCTTCTACCGGAAGTGACGTCCACCCGGTCTGGTGCCCCGCAAAAGGAAGTCCCTCCAGGAAACCGAGCCTTCGCCTGCCTGCTTCTGGCTGCTGCACCACCAGGGGAAACAGAGATGTGTCCGCTCTTCTGTTTGGCTTAGCCTCTCACAGCCTGCGTTCATCTTAGTCCTTGACAAAGTTCTCAGTGGAAAAGTGCCTCCTCTGCCTTAGCCACGCTCTACGCGTTTCGTCATCTATGATGACTTCTTCAGGGGATGACGAAACGCCTAGGGCATGGCTAAGGCAGAGGAGGCACTTTCCCACTGAGAACTTTGTCAAGGACTAAGACGAACGCAGGCTGTGAGAGGCTAAGCCAAACAGAAGAGCGGACACATCTCTGTTTCCCCTGGTGGTGCAGCAGCCAGAAGCAGGCAGGCGAAGGCTCGGTTTCCTGGAGGGACTTCCTTTTGCGTGGCACCAGACCGGGTGGACGTCACTTCCGGTAGAAGGAGACCGCGCAACGTGTGTGTAGGAGAGGACACCATTGCTGACGCAGACGCTACCGCTGGCTTATGAGGGCCTATCTCATAACTGCATATATTACCGTTACACTTGTGAGTGGGCATTTGTCTGTTTTTAATGTTCCATAAACTTATTGTTATACTTTAATGCACTAGGTGTGCGCCTGTTTTTTTCTCTTTTCTTCTATATATATATATATATATATATATATATATATATATATATATATATATATATATATATATATATATATATATATATATATATATATATTAGCATTGGAGTTGGCTTTGCATTATTGTGTTGAAGGTGAAAGTTGCCGTTTTCTAACCCCTTCCATGCCACAAGCCTCCACAACCCTTACTATAATAGCAATACAAAAGGAAAGCTGTCTCTCATTTTAATTTTGTCTGTAACTGGTACATACACCCACAATCATATTATCTCTAACTGCCCATGAAATGTCTGTCAATATAATGTATAACCTATATCCATCTAATGTAACCATTTATTTGTCATCATAACTCTGTGCCCAGGACATACCTGAAAACGAGAGGTAACTCTCAATGTATCACTTCCTGGTAAAACATTTTATAAATAAAAAAAATGGATTGATCTACAGGCAACAATAACAGTCTCAGCCTTTGTTGAATGACTTTACCACATACACTAGAAGGTGCTGAATAAATGGTGTATTCCATTTGTGTGCTGCCTTTCAGTTGCAAAGACTGAATTCTATTTCCTTTATTTATTGTGGCGTTTTTATCCTGCTGTTGCCCATTTGCGTACACAGAGGGAAGTTAATTTCTCCTGGGTATAAAGTTAAAAGGACTCCTGTTTCTCCTCTTCATGAAGGACTCTTTAGAAAAGAGCAAAACACTTTTTTTTTCCAACTGGAAATAGGATGACAAAAATACTACTTGTAACATCAGGCCTGTAATCACTTGAATCTACTCTGCAGATTGCACAGTCTGTTCAAACTGTCTCTTAGCTGGGCCCATTACTGCCAGGAAGGATGCTCTTTCCAGTGCAAAGCATCATTATCTGCAATTTTATTAACCATCAAGATATTCGGCTCCATGTGCTGGCCGATGCACAAAATTCAGCCAACTACTGTGATTAGCTTGACATATATTACATCAAACACATTTGAGACAATTAGTGACTTACATAAGCAAATCTGACTATGATCAAATAAGATGTTCTCCCTACTTTCCCTAATCTGCAAAATTGAAATATATTAGCAGAGCCTGGCTGTTAACACACTTCTTTCACCGTCTGCTAATTTAAGCTTGATTAGGCTAAATCAAGAAAAGGACAAGCGTTAACTGTAAAAATATATTCACTAGGTATCCCTCTTTATACAGTTTGCATACTATTCATAGAAAGTATTTGAACCAGGTAAATGGATTTTTTTTTAATTGCAAATGACTGACATTGGATATTAAAATATTGAAAAGGATTTAAAAAGTGAAATTAATGCAGTGGCCACTGGACCAGTTATACTGTATATCATAATGCTTTTTATAAAAGGTGCTAGTATAGTCTACATGGGAAACGAAACCCAATGGCATACACATGGCATATGGGTGCAGCATCCTTTTAGCGGTTACTGCTCATGTTACAATTAATTGAAGAGAAAGGGACAGTACAAATAGTGAACTGGGAGAGAACAAAATGACCAGATTAAGTGGTGCGGGGGGAGGGGAGGAGGTGGGGAAAGGGGTGCTGCTTGCCACTTTATTCCGGGTAACATCCTTTAAGCTGTTTATTTTTTTTTTAAATTAACCTTTTGGGTGCCAGAATACCGCCAGGACCCGAGTACCACCGCTCTTCTGTGATCGGGACCACTTGGAGCTCCACTTGAATATTCAGAGCATGATGTTCCCTGAACTTCATTAGAGCCCCTTGGCGGGGAACATCATTAGGGCAGCCTAAGGGTTAATAGTAATTTAATCCTCACCAAAAGTGTTTTTTTTTCTCATACTCCAGGCCGAAACCTGAATTGATAATGGTCAATGTTTAGCACTACTAATGTAATCTATGTTCAAAAAATGTAATATGACAAAGTGTGTACCATACATTTGCCTATGCAGTAGAGCAGGAGTACTCAACTCCAGTCCTCAAATCCCCCCAACAGGTCAGGTTTTCAGGATATCCCAGCTATAGCACAAGTTGAGCCACCTGTGCTGAAGCAGGGACCAATTTGGCCACCTGTGCTGAAGCAGGGATATCCTGAAAACCTGACCTGTTGAGGGGACTTGAGTACTGGAGTTGAGCGCCCCTGCAGTAGAGAATGACTAAATATGTTTGTTTTTCTTTAAAAGCAGCAAAATATTCAATATCCTACATCTGTATATATATATATATATTTAAATAAATCAGCTCTGTAGTATTAGATAATACTTTCTGCGTTTAAAATAAATCAACTCCATGCCATTTTTAATGAGTTTTAATATCCCAAGCATCCTCTGGTTGCTGTCATAGGTTTAAGAACACCTCCCCACCTCCACTTGCACCTGTAAGATGTTTGGCAACAATTGATCACAAATGCAAAGTGTTGCAGTGTTCCCAGCAGGAGACTGCGACTGAGCTGTAAGCTGTGACAATAGACAATGTTACCTTAGTAATATGTTACATTGTAGCTGCTGTGTTACACTGAAGGATAGATTGAAACTCATAGACAGTATAACATACGGCACACCTGTGAGCACGTGACCTGCATACGGGACAAGGGTTAATACACAGCTCGAAAGTTGTCCCACTTTTCACCTCCGCAAAGGTCCCTCAAATGGACAATATCTCCCCTACGGGACAACGGTTAATACACGTTTTGCAAGCGATTCCACTCTTCACCTTCACAAAGATCCCTCAAATGAGTAAACAACGTTTAAATGTCCCTCAGTATGTAACCACACTCATAACTTCCCATCTCTAATACTTACACACGCGTTAGCTACATCAATACATTCAGGCGTTCATGGCGGGCGCACTGGGACGAAGTAGGACCCTCTTACTCCTAAATTTGAGCTACAAATGAATATCTGTCCCTTAGTACCGGCCAGACCTCCCATATCTGGTCTTATTGCGTTCGTCCCCCTTTCACAAATGCAAATATCAAAATTGTATACTTCAGCATCACTGTCAAGTCCCTGATTCCATGTTTCATATCTTTAGGATGGTACAAGATTGCCAACGGTTGTGACTATCAATAAAACTCTTCAAGGGATGCTTTGAAAACTTTTTGTTTATGTTAGAGCAGGGGTTTACAAACTTTTAAGTCGGGTGTCCGGCGTCTTCTGACGTCACGATGTCATTTGACTGGCGTCTATATAATGGTGCTATATAAATAAATACATACATAAACGTGCCCCTGTGGTGTCATTTCATGCTGCGCTACCATGACGACGCGTCCCTGGAGGCCGCAGGAGTACATGCTAGGGAAACTACAGTGGCCTCTTGCAAGCTCCCCAGCATTTAATTTAACTGCCTTGGGGAAGAGCGCGGGGCCTCTGTTACCGCCATCCGCCACTTCCCCCCAGAAAATCTTGTGCCTCCGAGATTTGCGCACCCCTGTGTTAGAGAACCCATCTCTGGCAAAACATATGTCCTTATCTCTAGATTATATCAGTTTTTAACATAAACTATTCCTTTGTACTTTTAAAATCCAACTTCAATTAAGTTCCCTTTGAAATCAATCACAGATTCATGACAAGTCATAAACCCCACATATTGTATTTTTAAACCCAAATTGTACCTTAATTAACCCCTGTAGCACCAGATGGATTAAAATACATAATATCTCATGATATTATCATGACAGGCAGCTTTAGGTGATCCTAGGGAAGCACGATATTTGCTGAACGATCATGTGCGCATGGATCGATTGGCAGTTTAGGTAATTAGTTTTCATTAACGGTAATCAAGGGCTGCATATATTAACACAACATTTTTTTTTTAAAGTGCTGCATGGAATGCTGCTTTAATGTACCTTTTATACCCTCTATTATTATATTATTAATATTGCACATTAGTTTGGATAGAAAACTTGACATATGCATCTGTGGTCCTTACGTGTTTTGATATGAATATTTATATTAAAGCATAGAGGGATGAGAAACTGACAGCAGATGAGAACTATTTAACCCATGAAATCTGCATATAATCTGCTGGAAATGGTAAAGGCTTTGGAATTATGCAGATTTTTTAACTTTTAATAAAGGTGCCAGTATTTGGCTTTTAAATACAATCTACCAATAATAAGAATTGATTGTTATATACCAGTGTTATGTTTGTTAGAATTTAGAGACATAGCAGATCCTATTGTGAAGATCTTCGGGGTTATTTCTAAAGCCTGGGGAAACAATGTGACTTCCCTGATGTTACAAGGAAAGGCACTGGCAAAACCAATGCTGTTATTAAGAAGCATCTCAGTCTCTGATGGTAGTTGCCAAAATGTATTTTATTCACGTTCTTTCATACTTATTCTGTTTCATTCGGATTTGCTACGTGACGGCAGGTCACTCAAAGAAAGCTCGTGGTTTTAAATACAGTTGTGATGTTTAAGAACAATAAGGGATTTATTGGAGTCTGTTCCATATTACAAGGTTCATCTCAAATTGTTCCGGGTTTTCAAATCTTCCATCATAAAGTCTGGATTCAAAAGACTTTTTAAAAGTGATCTAAAGCCTATAGTAACCCCACCTGTATTAAAACATAAGCTTCCAAATGGCTATAGAATGTCATATACATTTACTAGGTCTAAACATATCTCAGTAAGCAGTGCTTTGATTTCTTAATTGAAGCCTCAAGAGAATTTAACAAGTACATTTAACACAATTTCACGTGTTATTTTCCCAGTACATACAGAATTATAATTCCACATTGTTAAATCACACTTCATTCTGAGTGTTTCTCTGCAGATAAAACTACAAAAACAGGAACATTTTGGATAAATACTTCATTTAGGACATTAGAATCCACTTTGTTTTACATAGTCCATGTCCGAGTTAGAGAGGTCTGTAACTAGAGTTGGGTGAACCAGTCCAAATCCATTTCCCAGATTTATTAGCCCATTTCCCCTCCCCCCGCTCCCCCACCAAGAGGAAAAGAAATTACCTTCCCGGAGATCCTACAATCTACCTTTTTGAGACTGATCCATGGAAAACGCGAACCAAAGGAACTGTCCGATTGGAGGCGGATACCCAGCCCAGCAGGCATGTGTTTTCCAAGACAGGCTGCACAATTATTTAATAAATTCATTGGGGGCTATGTATAAAGAGCTGTTGCATTTTAAAACAAATAAAGGAGGGCATTTCGTCAAAAATCTACTTCTCACCTAAAATCATTAGTGGCTTATGTTGGGATGTCTTTATTCATGTTCCCACATTTGACAAACATTTTCTTATTCTTTGTATTGTGTGCAGGATAAGTTGAGTAGCAATTGTGGGTAGTTGACAGGTAGTTGATCCTATTTCTATGAGCATCCGGGTTCGGAGGATTCCAGTATATAAAGTGTGCAAAGAGACGATTTGGCTTCAATGAGGCTTTCCGTGCAGCAGCTCAAGATCAGTGCTATGGCATTTTATAGAGTAAGGCCCTGTGTGCTAATTGTCACACCAGACGGCTCTCATATAAGACATGGTTAAGTGAAGAGGCTGAACAAGGATAAACATGACGAGTTTCTAGGATAAAAACACACAAGAGAGACTTGAAGAGGCAGAGAGAGAGAGAGAGAGAAATTATAATGTTTGATGGCTCACTAGTCATGCTTTCATTTCTAAGCCATATTATCTCTAATATATATATATATATATATATATATATATATATATATATATATATATAAAAACAGAAAAAAAACAGACGCACTCATAGCGTAACAAAGTATAACAAAATATTTATGGAGTAGAAGATATAAAGGACACACTCACAAACATAACGGAATAAAAAGCAGTTATGAGTACAACTCAATCACCAGCCAGACGCAGAAACCAGGTATCGGGTGACTTCGGTGAATTTATCCGGTGTGGATGAATTGCAGCAGCCTCAATGGTAACCTCTGTGTACCGGGGAACATGAGGGACGCCACCCTCCTCCAAATCCAGCATCACAGCAGTGAGTTCTCGGCTCCAAATCACGCGAGAACTCAATGACATCACAGGATACAAGCAATAGCAGTCCCCACAGATGCAGCAAGTGGCCAGCTGGGATCAGTGTATACCAAATAGTAAATAGTCCCGTATATAGATTAGTGAGTGATAAGAGATAAAACTGGACAATATCACGTCCACATGGCACTCCCTACGCGTTTCATCTCGAAAGACTTCATCAGGGGTATATATATCAAATGGGAATATTACAGTGTGCTCATTTGCATGTCTTAAACAGGTCTGCAACCCCACCTTTCACCATTATCGCCCAGCATACAGCACATCCACTGCAGCAAGGGATTCTGGGAAATGACATGCAAATGAGCACACAGTGCCACTTTTTGTCTCAAACTCACATTACATGAACAACCATTAAGCCAATGCATGCTGCTTTAAACACAGCTTTAAAACATACCCTGGGATGAGATGCAAAGCCAGTAAACCCACTCACAGACAGACTGTTTCAACCTTGTGGGTCTCTTCAATGTGAGGTTGGTTATATTGGCTCTGCTTGTTTGAGACTAAGGGCCTCATGCAGTAAGCAGTGAAAAAATGCATTAGCCAGTTTAGCAATTAGCCATGTTTTTGGCGTGTTAAACTGGCTGTATGCTATAAGGGGCGAATCCCTGGCGAATGAATTAGCCACCACCATTTGATAAAATGGCTAGTAACCGGTGGCGAGGCGGCTGCCTGGCGAGAAACTGCTGAAAAGCCATCCCCTGCCGAGATGTGTTTGCAGCAGAGAGAGATCCGCTGCTCTCTCGGCGCAAACATCGGCACATTAAAAATGATTTTGAAAACCATTTTTATTCATAGTGTACATGTGCAGGGGGTCTCCGGAGCTGAACCGCATTGGTTTCAGGTCCGGTGACCCCCTGCTTCCCGAGATAACGGCCCCTTTATGAGGTGCCGGTATCCCTCTGCATTTAAAGGTCCCGATCACGTGACCGCGGAATGTAAACAAAGCAGAGGGATACTGGCACCCCATAAAGGGGACTGTATCTCGGGAAGCAGGGGGTCCCCGGACCTAAAACCGAAGCGGTTCAGCTCTGGAGACCCTCTGCACATCTACACTATGAATAAAACACACATATCAATAAAGACTCGTTGCTTACCTTTGCGGCTATCTGCTATGGTAGCGAAGCAGCATGAATGAATTTTTTTTTTTTTTCAACTTTCATTTTTATTTGTGGAAATCAGATCTACAGAAACGCACCACCCATGAGCGTACATTACAGTCAGTCCACTTTTTTGTGTTAACAGCTGTCGACACTAACAGCACCAGACGAACCACATAAAGGGACTTAAGACAAGACGTACGCGACTTACAGGACTGGGGGGACGACACATATGGTGGGGGGGGGGGGAGAGGGGAGGGGGTGACCTTGCGAGGCTCTGGAGGAGGGTCTAAGCGACCTCGAGAGGCTGGGTATTCTCTCTAATGTACCTGCTGCTCAGTGTAACTGTTGGGTGGCTCTAATTAACGTGTCCCTACGTCCGTGTCCAGTCTATCCCATCCAAGGAGAACGCATTTTCGTATTATTAGTGCAAAATTGAGGCGGCGTCCAACCCTGGGATGTTGGTTTGTTCTAGCCATGGGTCCCAGACTTTAAGAAATTTGGTGCCAGAGTCGTTGACCCAACTCGTCAACTGTTCCATCTGGCAAACGTGCCAAATTCGGTTCCTAATTTTGGGGATAATTGGGATCTCATTCTGCTTCCACAATGCTGCAATCTCGCACCGGGTGGCGGTCGCGAAATGCATGACCAATTTGTGTGTCGTTCTAGACATGTCCTGGGGCCGCCTGCCCAAAAGGAACAGCCACGGGTCCAGGGGGATCTCTAAATCAAGAATCCCTTGTAGCCAGTCTCGAATTTTTTCCCAAATCTGGGCCACCCTTGGGCACGACCACAGCATGTGTTTAAGGTCAGCTAATTCCACGCACTGTTTAGGGCAGAGCGGCGAATAACCCCTGACAAATTTAGATAATTTAGCTGGGGTATGGTACCACCGCATAAGGACCTTATATGCGTTCTCCTACAATGTGACACATATTGAGCTTTTCGCAGCCGCTTGCAATATGTAGTCCCATTCTTTGTCCTCTAAAGTATCCCCTAGCTCTGTCTCCCATTGTCGCATGTATCGTAGTCGGGGGTTGTCCACTTGAGCCGGACAGACTACCTCCCTGTACATTCGAGAAGTCAGTCCCCTTTTGTCCGTTGGATTAGAACACAGCTGTTCAAAATTAGTTCGTGCGGGACGAACGGGGAATTTGTTATAAAATGCCCTGACCTGGAGGAATCTAAATAACTCTACATTTGGTAATTTTGATTCGTCTTTTAGCATATCGAACGTCTTGATAGATCTTGCACCCTCCAGATCCTTTAATCGATTGTACCCTGCTTGCGTCCATTTTATAAATTTATCGCCTACCAGCCCCGGAGCAAAATCCGGATTGCCCCATGCCTTTTTTGCATTGTTTTGGTAGCCAGATCAAATCATGGAGTGCCACTGGCGCACAACATTCCCTTTCCAGCTCTGTCCATCTTCTGTTTGTGGGTTCCGCGTACCATTGAATGATTTGGCTTAATTGTGCCGCTTTATAATACGCCATCAAGCAAGGTACCAAGAGTCCTCCTTTTACTACTGGTTTTGTCAGTAGGCTTTTTGCAATTCGTGGGCGTTTTTTATTCCAAATAAATTGGATGATGTGAGCTTGAAGGGCTTGGATCTCAGATTTAACTAATGGTATTGGTAGGGTCTGAAACAGATATAACATCTTGGGCAGTAAATTCATCTTCACGCTATGAATTCTGCCGAACCATGATATCCCGTAACCCGCCCAAACCCTGAGATCCTCCTTGAGCTTCTTCATCATCTTGGGGAAGTTTGCCTTATATAAAGTATTATAATCCCTGGTGATATATACCCCTAGATATTTAATAGCGGAGGATTGCCACTTAAAATTGAAGTTTAGTTCTAATAATTTTTCAATTGGTTTTGGCAAATTAATGTTGAGCGCCTCAGACTTGGCCTGGTTAATTTTAAACCCTGAAACCATGCCGAAGGTGCCCAAGATCTCAAAGACATTGGGCAGGGTTGTCAGCGGTTTAGAGATAGTTAGAATCACGTCGTCTGCATATAGCGCAGCTTTGTGATGCTGCCCCCCCATTTGGATTCCTGTTATCTTAGGGCTTAATCTAATGTGGGCTGCGAGGGGTTCGATACAGAGGGCAAAAAGTAATGGGGACAGCGGGCAACCCTGACGAGTCCCACTCCGAATATTAAATAGCTCAGAAGGGAAACCCTGGTGCCGTACTCTCGCTGTGGGTCCTGAGTATAGGGCCATTATTGCCTCTAAAAGCGGCCTCCAAACCCAAACACCCCCAGCGTCTCTCGGAGGTAAGACCAATCGATACGATCGAATGCCTTCTCGGCATCCAGACTCAACACCATGGACGGAATGTGTTTCTTTTTTGCCAAATCTATCAGATCAATTATCCGTCTGGTGTTATCTGCTGCCTGTCTGCCTGCAATAAAGCCTACTTGATCCGGGTGTATCAGGCCCGGAAGGACACTACCCACCCTGTTTGCTAATAATTTGGAAAAGATTTTTATGTCCGAATTAATCAGGGAGATTGGCCGGTAGCTCTTGTAGTCTGCCGGGTCCTTACCAGGTTTGTGGATCACCGAGATAGACGCCTGGAGCATCTGGGTCGGGAAGGGCTCCCCCTCCAGGATCCCGTTAAATAATTTCAAAAGATGAGGGGCTAGGGTCTTACAAAATTTTTTGTAGTACAAATTAGAGTATCCATCAGGACCTGGGGCCTTGGCTGGTTTGAGGGACTTAATTACCTCTGTAATCTCTTCCAGGGTGAAATCTCCCTGTAGGGCCTCCATCTCAACCCTGCCCAGGGTCGGAAGCTGCACCTCAGACAGAAACCTTTTTAAGTTAGCTGAGGTTTTTTGGTTGTGGGTGACCTTATCTCCATCATATAGTGTAGCATAATATTTCCGAAATGCTTCCACTATCTGTCTCGGATCGGAGGTAAGGGCACCCTGCTGCATTCTAATTGCCGCTATCCGGAAGTTTGGAAGCTTGTTTCGGAGCTTGTTGGCTAGCAAGGTATCTGGCTTGTTGGCTTTTTCATAAAATCTGCGTTTGGACCAAGCTAACTCCTTCTCGGCCTGGGATGATAACACTAAATTAAGGGCCGCCTTAGTATCTATCAATTCTTGCCACGTGTTTTGTTTTTTGTCTGCGGAATGCTGTGCAGTGAGGAGTGTTAATTTCGCCTGCAGCTCTTGTATTTTAGACGCTTTCTCTCGTTTCCGCTTACCAGCTATGTTCATAAGGAATCCCCTGAGAGTGGCCTTATGGGCTTCCCAGAGCGTGGCCTGCGACTGCACGCTTCCCTTATTTTCTCTAAAGAAGTCCTTTATCCGGTCTCGTATCGCCCTTTCGGTAGCGGGGGCCTTAAGAAGAAGCTCGTTAAGCTTCCAGTTTGCTCCGGGTCTGTCTAGCCCTACTATCGTGCACCTCAGCGCTATAGGCGCATGGTCGGACCACGAGATCTCGTGGATCTCTGTATGGCCTACCACTGGAACCACTCTGTTTGACACTAGGAAGTAGTCTATTCGGCTATATCTGTCATGGGGGTGTGAGTAAAAAGTGTATTCTCGGGTCACTGGGTGTTGTTCTCTCCATACATCTGTCAGCTGACAATCCTGAAGGCCATTGCGTAGGGTTAGTATGTCCTGTCTGTGGGCTGTGTTAAGTTGGGTGCATCTGTCCAGGTCGGGGTCCAATGTGCGGTTTAGGTCTCCCGCGAGGAAGATATTTCCCTTAGCCATTTTATGTAATATGGCAAAAAATTGCTCAAAATTGGGCTCAAAAGTGGGGTTTTGTTCACACGGGGCATATACTGACGCTAAAGTTACCTGTTGGCTTTGTATTGTGCCCGTTAAGATTAGGAATCTACCTTGTAGGTCAGAGTATTGTTTGTCGATGGTCAGGGCAAGCCTGTTATGTGTGATTATTGCCACACCCCTTTTTTTGACATTCGCAGATGCTAGATGAAATGTTTTATAGCTCTTATCTAGAAATTTTGGGTGGTTTATGCGGGAAAAATGAGTTTCCTGTAGGAAAATAATGTCGGCCTTCCGACGGTTGTATTCCCTAAAGGCAATTCTCCGTTTAGCGGGACTGTTGAACCTCTTCACATTATGTGAAATCATAATAATATCATTACTCATCTGAGCGGTATATCGTGGACAATCTACGTAACAGCTGTTGTTGGACGAGTTGGGATCTTGTCTCCTGTTGTCTCCTTCGCCGACCAGGCTCCCGCCTTTCTCTCTCCGGAGTCAAAGCGTTTGTATCTGGGATTGAAATCCAGGGGGGGCTGACACAGAAGGGGGTGGGGAGGGGAACATATAGACAAACAACAAAGAAAAAACTGATATCAAAACATTGGTCACTTGACATTTGTACCTGTACCGCAGTCCAGTGATCCTTGCCCCTGGGTAATCGGCGGGGGGGGGTTTCCCGCACTCCCTCTTGGCGTCCCTCCCCCTCCCATGCCGCCCAACCCTCCCAAGGGACTTTGTCGGTACCCACTAGCCTAATCCCGGCCAGTCCCGACTCGGAGCCCATGTGGAGATCAGGGCAGGTCTATACCCCACCGCCCCTCTCCGGTTGCTTCACATTATCCATGAATAAACGAATAACTTCAACTTTAACTATAACTAGTAACCCCGAGTTGCACCTCGCCCCCAGACTCTTGCGCTGTCCTCTGTCTTTCCCTCCCCACTCCTCCTTCAACCTATGAGGACCTCTCGCCACCTCTTAGCTAACTCCGCTTCCACTGGCTCGACCCTCCCCTTCTTCTTTGCCGTCCTATTCAAGCGTGTGCTGTACCGCAATCCCCATAGGTATTATGCTCGTCTGCAGATGGCTTCCGTGAGCTCCCTGTTTTCCCCTAGCTACCCCTCTCTTCTCTCCTTTCTTATGTCTACCTCTGTGTTCCGCCGCTACTGGGCTCCTCCTCCCATCTCTCCTCCTCCCGCATCTCCTCCCTAAACTTACCGCATCCTACAACTTGCCTCCTCCCCCTACATTCGCCCATTCCCTTCTTATTTTCACCTACTTTACCTTCTTGACCACTTCCTCTGCTTCACCTACTCCTCCCCTTCTGTGTACACTTCCCCCCTCTTTTCTTTACTCTTACGCTCACGACTCTAAACTCTTCCTATCACTTACAATCACCTCCCCCCATCATCTCATTACTTCTGCCTATTCTTTCTCCTCTCTTCCTGACTTCCACTCGCTACCAGCTACTCTACCTACTCACCGTCTGATTACTCCTGCCCCTCTTACTCCCCTTGCTAATTAACTATAAGGGCCCGCTCTCTCTTTAATTGACTTTTTCTCCCCCTCCCTCCGTCTAACTGCTGCTGAGCCGATCTTGCTTTCGGCTCGATTAGCTGCAGTCCTGCCTCCTCTCCGCGGCTGCGCTCCTCTCTCCGGTCCGCTCCCTCCGCAGTGTGCTGTCAGTCTCCCCTGCCGTTCTGCTGTCGCTGCAGGAACCGCGTCGACTTCCGTGCGCTGTGCCCTTGGTTGATCCTCCTTATTCCGCCCCACTCAAGATGGCCGCCTTTGGGGACGCCCCTTCCTGTGACGTCTCTCCTCCTCCGCCATTTTGGATTAGGCGGTCCCTCGAGGAAGACGCAGCCGAAGTCGCTCCTCCTGCCTGGTCTGTTTTCCCGCTTGGTGAGATCTTCCCGCCCTCTCCTCTTCCGCGTCCTGCGTTCCAATCTGGGAGACCTGCCATCGCTACCCCGGCCGCCATAACTGGACCACGAGGTGAGCGGGAATTCTTAATGTCTTATTTCCCCCCCCCCCTCCTGCTCAGTGCCGTGTAGATTATTGCAGGTGACTGTCCTCTACCGGTCCCATGTCGTGGGGAGCACCGGTATATATAGAGTTTATCAGCATATTCGCTGGGGCTGGTGCAGCATCAAAAACGAGAAACTTTGGAAACTTTTGCAACTTGGGGGTTTTATTTAACTGTAACAAATGGGTAGTCTCCACCTTAGGCGTTCCCTCCTCTGGCTGGGCTTCCTACTGTGTTCCACGCTGGACCCATTGCCGGAGCTTCAGGCTCCTCGGTGGTAGCGCTGGGTGCTGTTCCGAGCCCAAGTTTCTGGAGGAATTTTTCCCTTCCTCTGGAGCTTTTAGGTGTATAGGACGACCATTTCGGATCACCACGAGGCCGAAGGGGAACGTCCACCGGTATCGGACCGCTTTCTCCCTTAGCACCCTGGTAATAGGCCACAAGTCCCTCCGTCTAGCCAGCGTGATGGGTGACAGATCTTGGCTCCCTCAAACTCCATGAAGGGAGTATTTCTTGATTTTTGCAGGATCTCTTCTCGTGTGCGGTAATGATGTAAACGCACTATAATGTCCCTGGGGAGTTCGCTGGGCTGGGGCCGAGAGCGCAGTGCCCGGTGGCACCGGTCCATCAAGAGCCTATCCTTTGGGGACTCTGGGCAGATATGCTCCATCCAGCGCCCCACAAACTCCTCACAGTCCACTATGTCCTCAGGGATTCCGCGAAGGCGCACATTGTTGCGGCGATCTCTGTTTTCGGCGTCCTCTTGCCGGTCTCGCAATTCGTTAATCTGGGACTGTAGATCCGCTGTTGTTTTAGTGCCTTTTTGGATCGCTTTGGAGTTTGTGTCGACCCTCACTTCCAACTCCTGTGTCCGGGTCCCCAGACCTCCCACTTCTTTGGCCAAGGCTTTTATCTCTGCTTGCAGAACATCTTTTAAATCTTGGTAGAGCCGCTCAATATCGCAGCGTCTGACCGGTAAAAGCCCCTGGTCATCTGGGTTCCCTTCCCCCTCCGACTCGGAGCCTGTTCTGGATGCGGGGGCCATTGCTGAGGCCGCCCTGCGGGATCGACTTTCGCCAAAATACTCCGGCAAACCCCTCTTTCCTGGGGGTTTTCGTCGACTTCTTCGACATCCTGGGGTTATTGTGCAGCGTTTGTGCTTTTTTGGTTTAATTTGGATCAGTTATTCGTTCTTTGTGCGTATTTATGTTGGAGAGGGGCACAGAGCTACAGGATTATGCATCCATGCTCTCCAACCTCACGCATGCGCTCCAGCATGAATGTATTTTTAATAATACTGTACAGTGAGCAGGGGGTCCCCCGAGCTGAACTGCATAGCTTTGTGGACCAGGGACCCCCTGCTTCCCGAGTTACAGGCCCCGGTATGTGTGATCGGGTGGGCAGTGTCGCCGCCATGTTTATAGCGTCCCATACGCTACGTGCCCGCAATAAACATGGCGTTCACACTGTAACCGATGCCCCAAAACGGGTCCTGTAACTCTGGAAGCAGGGGGTCTCTGAGCCACAGATCAATGCGGTTCAGCTCAGGGGACCCCCTGCTCCCGCACAATATTATTAAAATACATTAATGCGGATAGCCGCTAAGGCAATGAAGGGGTTAATGCACAATAGCAATACACAACAAACATAGCAATACACAACATACAATACAGTAATGGGCAACATTACTATTATTCACAAATGGATAATAGTGCAGTTGTCCATTTAAAATACATACAGAACAATAAATACATTAAATACATATAGCACTCACCCATGTCCGGCTGCCACGATGAAGGCCATCCTCATCTTCATCTTGCTAATGCCCCATCCGCTTCTGCAAAACAGTCACAAGAATAAAAACATCCAATGTAATGTCCCCTAACCCCTTAATCAACATAGCGGTTATTAACCGCTACAGTCATTAAGGGGTTAACCCACCATCACCCACATACCCTCCCCCACTAACTCCCCACCCCCTGAGGCCTAACCACCCTCACCCACTACCCACAAGGGAGTCCTACCACATACCCTTGGGGCCAATACCCCCTCCCCCCACCCCACCACATACAGTACAATAATGTGCCAAATAACTATTATCCACATAGGGATAATACATTATTTGGCCATTATTAAACACATTAAATACCATAGTAAAATAAAGAAAATTCTACTAACCTCATCAATAAGAAGGCCCTATTGCCAGCATCATCCTTGGGGTCCGTTGCCAAAATAATAGATAGCCAATACATTTCAATGACATTCACATATCAATGAACCCCTTCATCACCTTATAGAATACTAACTGCAAAGGTAATGAAGGGGTTAAGCCATCCTGGCCACATACCCACCCTTCACACATTCCTTTGTACAGTGGCTTCATCTTGAAAAAATACAAAAAAAAAAAAAAAAACTATATATATATATATATATATATAGTTTTTTTTTTGTGTGAATATATATATGTGTATATATATGTATATATATACATATATATACATATATATATATATATATATATATATATATATATATATATATGTATATATACATATATATACACATATATATATACACACACATGATGAATCAATATACAAATAAATGTCTCTGGGTTAACAAAAACATGCTCAAATAAAAATAACAGTTATCCATAACATGCTCAATGAAATACAATGCTATTTCCTAAACAAATCAAATGTAATCATTCAATCTAAAGCATCAAATGCCAATCCAAAGCCTCAAATGCCACTTAAAACATTGCATTTACATTGTATACATGCTGCATAAAATGTAAGCTACATGTAGACGCTGCAAATCAATGTTAACAATACAATATTCCAAATAAAATAGCATTACATCAAAAGAACTATACAATGTAATCCAATAAAGTCACCATCAATCAATTAACATACATGCATTACATCTCAAAACAATTAAAATAGCATCCATACCAATTACACAATTAACTATAGCAACCGTTACAGAGAACAAGTTACCATCATACAAAATAGGACACCAACAATTATAATATACAAAAGCAAGCCTCACCATTACCTACAGTACAGCATAGAAGCCAAAAATTACATCTATCTAATTATAAAATACATTTAACACACATCTATACATAGCAGCATAGCCAAAATCATTTACAATAGTGCAAATCAAGCTTTTACAACATTATCATTTCTTACCCTGTATGTATATATCTCTCTAGACATACATACATACAGTAGCAAGAAATGATGTACATTAAAAAAAATAAACACATGAAAAAAGCAAAACAAAACACAGTAACATAAAATACATTTCTTTAGTTAACTTATCATTACTTGATCCACTCACCGACTCCCGTTGATCAGCTTACTCACGAACCAATCCACGAACAGGAACCCATAAAATAAAAAAACAGAAAATAATAAACATTAAAATAATAAAACATGACAATCCAGGGGTCTTCTACTTGTAATCCATCTTCAGCTGTATTATTCTATCTTCTTCCGGGGTCTTCTTCCCGTCTTCGGCCACGCCCTGGTCTTCTTTCTTCTCCGGAGGTCCTTCCTCCTCGGCATCTGGCTTCAAAATGAGACGACATAGGCTTTTAAAGGCCTATGACGTCACATTTTCGTCATGGTTCCCACGGCCCTGATTGGGCCGTAAAACCATGTGTTTTGGCCGATAAAAAAAAAATGATGACGTCACTTAAAGGCAATGAAAGCACAGCCAATCAGAATGGCTTTGCTTCAATTGCCTTTAAGATGACGTCATTAAAAGAAACATGGCCGGCCTCACATGGTACGGTAGCCAATCAGAGCGTGGGAAGTGTATCCCAACTCTGATTTGCTCTAGTAGACCATGTGACAGAGGCTTGGGGAATAACGGATATGACGTCATTGAAAGCCTGTCACATGGTACTAGAACCAATCAGAGTAGGGATAGACTTCCCACGCTCTGATTGGCTGCCGTACCATGTGAGGCCGGCCATGTTTTTTTTAATGATGTCATATCGCCATGCAATTATTAATAAAGTGTAAACATTTGTTTAGTAATCTATAGATATGCTGAAACAAACATCTAGGCTGTCTCTGTCTCTCCCCGGATTTCCGCCATGTGGATTGTCAGACAGAAAAACAAAAATCCGGATTACGTGGATCTCCCTTTTTGAGACTGATTTGTGGAAAGCTGGGGACCAAAGAAACCGTCCAGATTGAAATCCGTCCAAGTTTTTCGACCATCTCTAATCTTTGAGCTGAAGTGATGTTGATTCATAAGCAAACTTTTCAGTATTGTATTTCTCAAACAAGACGCCCCTCTTTACTCTGAGGCACTGAAATGTATTTTATTTATTTATTTGTAAAAATGTTTTACCAGGAAGTAATACATTGAGAGTTACATCTCATTTTCAAGTATGTCCTGGGCACAGAGTTATAAAAAATACATGGTTACATTAAAAGAACAGGGTTACACAGTGAATTCACAGACATTTCATGGACAGATAGAGTTGGAAAATTGGGAATAAAGGGGATAAAGGCTTGTGAATTTCAGATTGAAATAGAGCAGCTTTAACCTAACACCTAATCACCAAACATCAACAAACCGCTCAAACCCTTTGGCTGCGCCGAAGGCTGTCCGCCTTTGGGGCAACGGAGACGTACACTGGGGTGGTTGAGATTGAACGTGTTGCAGCTGTGAACAAAAATTTATTTGTGTCCTCTTGGCTCATTAACAATCCAGTGGGTGGGGTTGACGTTCCACAAAGTACAAGCACATGTTAACCCTTTGCACGCTGGTCCTGTGCAGAGGGGAGCAGTTCTTGGGGATCCCCAACAGGCTGTCTGCCTTTGGGGCAACACAGTCGTACACTGGTGTGGTTGAGATTGAATCTGTTGCAGCTGTGAACAAAGAGTTCTTTGTGTTCTTCAATAAAAAGGTCATTGTTGATTGACAGTTATGAGGTATATTTTAGGGCCAGTCATTTTGTGTGAAGGTGGCTAACTGTTAACTTGAATGAGTTATGAACAAATGCTGCTCTACAATTGGCTACAGTTCTGTGAGTTGGTACGTTTAGAGGGTAATTCTATATACCCTGAAGAATTCAATCAATTTTTGGCTGAAAATAGCCCGAACGGCTGCTTTGGAGTATATAGAACAGGAGTGCCAACACCAGTCCTCAAGGACCATCAACAGGTCAGGTTCTAAGGATATCACTGCTTCAGCACAGGTGCCAAAGTAATTGACTGAGCCACTGGATGAGCCACCTCTGCTGAAGCAGGGAAATCCAATAAACCTGACCTGTTGGCGGGCCTTGAGGACTGGAGTTGGTCACCACTGATATAGAATAAGGACCTTAGGGCATGACCACTAAAACCACTTCAGTCCCAGCTTTAAACATGCTCTGGCACTTCCGTCTGCATCATGCACAAAGAAATACAGTAACAGGAGCTTGCACTTGAAAAAAGCAAGTGCGGGATGGACCATAACGAGGTACTGTGGTCACATTAGAGGGCTCTAGAAAGAAGGCAATTAGGGATAAATGCTACATACTCCAAAGTGGCCGACAAGATTTTAATGGGAAATTTCATTCGAAAAGACAGATATAGAATAAGCCCCCTAGCCCCTTATTCACTAAGTAGCGCTAGTGCGGATTCGTTACTAATGCACACAGTCCCATTCACTTGAATAGGAGTTTGTGTGTTAGCTCCTGATCGGGAAAAACGCACTTTTGTGAATAAGGGGGTTAGTGCTGACTACCGTTTTATAGAGTATTTATTTCCTTTGCTCCTTTTACCGCCTTTCCTGCCATAGCAATGCCAGCCAACTGTCAGCAAAGGAGTTTAATGGTTGGATTGAAGATTTCTGTTTGGAGGAAAGCAATGGTTATTTATATTTGATTTGATAATTGTTGTAAACATGTTATGAATAACAAGAGCTTTAGAAAAATTAGAAGTTATTTCACAGACTATAAACTTAAAAGCATTAGTGCTGTTTCAGCATTATGCCGAAAAATAAGCATGTTATATTATCCATTGAAACATAAACATGGGCCTGATCTGTCTATTCTAATGGCAGAAAACCCTATAAATTACTTGTCATCTATATATAAACATGACTTTGTATTCCGTAAACATGTCGTGCAGTTTCCAGCAGTTTTTCTGTTGATAAAAGGCCAGTCCCAAACTAATCTACATTATAGCTACTACGCAAACCCAAAAACATTTTTCTAAAATGTTTTCTTAAAGTAACAAGAGCGATATAGAAATACTTGTGTGTATCTGCTGTTTTTATGTCATATATTTATTGAAAGCTGAATTACTTCAACACATTTAGGCAAATGGCAAAGTAGCTACATAGTTCCCACTGTACATGGACATTTGAATTGCTCAATATGTGTGATCAAATAAGGAAAATGCATGTTGTTTAGCAAAATGGTACTGTACAATGTTGGGAACAGATATATAAAGGAGAATGTACATATCCAATTCTTGCATCTGCATCAAGCGTGTCTATACATTTAAAAATGTATTCGGCGTGCCCCCCAGTTTGCGCACTGCTGGATTAGGCATTACAGATGTGCAAACTTTTCCCCTAAATTTGAAAGCCAGGCAACAATTACCCATTTTTGTTGATAAAAATGTAATCAAATCTGACAGTTTCGCCATGCATTTTTAATCCAGACCGTGAAACAGGCCTTTGACAGAAAGGGGCGAGAAAGAGACATATTCCACGGGGAGAGATACCTGTGAACACACTTGCGATATACCTGTATGGGAAATATGCTAATTTAAATCCCTTGAATATATTTTGCATAAGGCAAAAGCCCTATTTTAGGGTCTGGAGGTTTTTTAAATATAGATTTTCTGGCAAAGTTTGACAACGTTGCATGAACTTTTTGGGGTAAAAAGTTTGAGCGAAAAATCTGCAAATTTTTGAACTTTTTTGACAGTTTGAGAAAAACATCAGTGAAGCCATATTTTGGTATGGTAGGCATCCAAAACAGCCTTCACTAAAACATTATACAAAAATGAACAAAAGTATTACATAGCATCTATTATTAAAAGTATGGCGTTGGTAGAAAACTTACACCAGTGCTTCTTCTTACGCGTTTCATGTAAGGAAGTGGTTAGCCACACATCCTCTGTCAAAGCACCGTAGCGCGACGAAACGAGTAGGGAGAAGCACTGTTTAAGTTTTCTACCGACACAATACTTTTAATAATTTTTGTGATGCAGTAAAGTATTATTTTCATTGAAGACGGCTCTAGGTGCCTAATATATTCTAGGCTGACTGCAGAGCATTGACAGAGCGAAGCAATGACTTGTAGACTACTCGTAGTGATGACACAGTTAAATAACGCCATAAAAGAGGGAGAATGAACAGAGGAAAAGACAGACATGGATACACCATGGGTGTCTAGTAGCATTCTAACGAACTCTTCCCGTTAATCTAAAGAAACTGTGCACATATCAGTAACCAATGTATGTAAAACAGTAAAATACTAACACACAGTGATAATATCCTACATAACATGTTTAATGTTAGTGTGGAGTAGTGATGGTGGAGCCCCCTACTACTGTAAGTACCCTGCATATAATCTATGTACATTTAGTGTGAATCATGCTAAAATAACCAGTGGAGACTTAGGCTGCACTTATAGTGCCCGACGATGGCAACGCAACGTCGCGACAAAACAAATACATTGGATCCGTCGCATGTGTTTATAGTAAGCGCGACAGCGACGGAGCTACCAATTTTTTTTTACGCCATTGAAATTTGATTTTGGGAGAGACAGTCGCCACATGTGACTGTCTCTACACCAATCACAGAGCGCCTACTGCACTCTGCCCGCCCCCCTTCGTGACGTCACTGGCCTTGTCGCCAGCGACATCGCTCCAAGCTAAAGTGCAACTTTCGCTAGTGGCGACGGCGACGGATGATGTCATCGGTCGCGTCGCCGGCACTATAAACGCACCCTTACAAGGCAATGTATATAAATATATATGACACAGATACAGTAAAACGTTTTACTCTGGGCTTAATTGTAAGAGATTTTATTGCAGCACAGTTAGTGTTCCTAGCCAGTATGACAACTGTTCTGCCATTGTCCTGTGCTCAATCATATGCTGAACACTGGGAAACAAGCCTGTTGACAATGCTTTTGTAAAGATAATATTGCACTTTTATTTACTTCAGAGACATTAACTGATGAATAGAGCCTTGTTGGCTACAATACTGGATGTGTTTCTCTGCAGGCATTATATTTACTAGATTGGTAGTGATTACCATTTAGCCAGCAGAGCGTGGAGGACAGAGTCTCTAGAACAGTAAGAAACTCACTTTACTTTTCTTCTCCTTCTATAACATTAAATTCACTATCTGCATTGAAGTGAATTCAAGGCTCAGCATGACTGTTTCCTCCGAGACTGGATCTGCCTCCCCAGAGTTATACAAAAAGACACAATACACAGCCTGGAAACGCCAGAACTAGTAGACACGGCTTCTCTTGTGCAGAGAAAGGTCAGGACGGAAGATATTGTTTTCTTATTTACTGCAGTTGTGCTTCTGGAGAGCAGGCCCTGGTCATCACTGCAATTTACGATAACAATTGTACAGAGGTTTGCTCTGCTTGGCCACTCTGAGTCAGGAGTTTTGATTAAGTGACAGAGCAGCCTCCGCCAGACGATATTCTGCTTGACAATTTATTTTGTGCGGATTTGTCTCCCAGCCTCAACAAGCAAAACCTCTGGGGAGGATTCTAGGAATGAAAACCTGAGACAATATGCATGGATACAAAATAGCAACCCTGGGATAATTCCACCTTTATGCAATAGCTCTATGCATTTGATGATGGATTTTAAGTCACATTGATATGGTGTGCTGGGAGCCATTGACACATATTGCCTTTTCTGTGTCTGTGCTGCTGAATACACAGTGAAGCTAATATACCCACTTACCTGCACAAAAAGAACTATGAAAAGTGGAGATATAAAATGTTTTAGTCACCCCCCCCCCCTACAATCTAATAATGTTATCTAATTTGTATAGTACAAATGATGTGACAGACGAGAGTTGGGAATCTTTCTCATTATGAGCCTGATACCTTCTGGCTTAAAAGCAAAAAGTAATTGTGACAGCATTAGAGAGTTATCATTTATTCATCTTAATTTAGCTTGTGTATGAGAGACTGTTCAACGTATTTCAATTAAATATGTTCAACATGAAGACTTCAAATACAGGTAATTACATTGTAGATTTTGACATTGCAGTTCCAATATTGATTGGATTAAATACATGAGCTATATTTCAATTTTGTCATAATATGGCAGAATTAAGTAACCGAGCCGAGGGATTTCCTTCAGACTGCACACATAAGCAGGCCCAAAACTGCAGCAGTTTGCTGCTTGCGCATGTTCTATGTCTCAAAATATGATAGAGTTCAATAGGGGTAATAAACGGTCCACGACAATTTGGTGTGGCCATCTCGCCACAGCTGATCAGCCACCAGCATTTAGCGGCTGCCGATCAGCTGCAGGATACAGCTAGCGGACGACAATCTCACCGCGTAGGTGTCTCTAACCCCTTAACCTAAAAACCCTCAATCCTTTATCCTAACCCAGGGGTGTGCAAACTTTTTCATCTGCGGCCCCCTGCTTGCTCCCCCCCCCCCTTACCTTGTCTCCGGCGTTTCTGATGTCACAACGTCATGTGATCCCGCAACCTCATTTGACGGCAGAAGCTGCCGGAGACAATTTAAGGGAACTTACAGAGGCCTTGTGCGCTCCCCCGGCATTTAATTTAAATGATTTGGGGAAGAGCACGGGGCCTCTGTAAGCACCGCAAACCACACAGAAAATGTCACGCCCCCCAGTTTGCGCACCCCTGCCCTAACCCGTTAACACATTGTAGAGGGAGAGGGGGGTTGGCCCGGTATTAAAGGGGTTGCACCCCATATGGCCACCCCCAGACCTCACCAGGGAGGCCAGGGGTTAACTGGACTGCGGTCCAGGAATGTGGTTTACACCTTGTTATGTCGTGAAAATGTATGTTCCCCTGTTCCCATGTTTCATTATAATCCTGTATTTTAAAGATGTTTTAAAGTGCATTTCTGTATCTCCAGTTCTGGAGGTCGCAGAGAGTTGATATTTGGCCAATATGTGGAGTCACTGTAGGCATTAAAAACGGGCAAATTTCGACCAACTGAGCCCACCAGAATGGAACTTATTAATATGTGTAGATATTAAAGTGTATATGTATGGTATTTTGGATCTGTTCTGAAAATGCAGACTCCATCTGCTATGCTAATAGGTCATGAAGGGCAGCCGGATGATTGAGCATAAGCACTGTGATCGAAAGTTAACTGCCCTGATTGTTTACACTAAATACTAATCAACAGACCAAGTACTAATCAACAGACTCTGCCACTCTAATTGTTACCTGAGGGCGGAGAATCATCAAACTGGAGTGGTTTGTAAGTGTTATGTCTACACCTACAAACAATGAAGATCCTATAAGATACTTCATTTGGTAGACTGGTCGTCGCCCCTGATTTAATTATGGGGTTACAGAAATAAGATCCTCAGAGTCCCTGTACACATGGGCTAACTAGCTGGGTGGCATGGTTTAAACTGTGTCTCCACGTTAGGGATTGGATACAGATAATTGTTCACCAATAGTCTGTATTCAATTTTAAGAATAGGTTACACAGGTATATAAACTGTGTCAACCCTACAGGTTTTAGTTGTGCTTCTGATTCCATCTTGAATGTCACCGGATTGCTGGATAATTGCTAGCTGATACTTCTCCATTCCCCAACCCTAAGTAAGTGTTACCTTCTTGTCTGTTAATTGTACTATATTGCTGTGTTCACCTAATTTAAGGAATAAATATATTTTATTATATCTAAGCCGCGTTCAGTTCAACCCAGATATTTGGTGTTCATTATATCTTGTCATAAGTTACCGTGACAAGCTCTATAATTAACTGGTTGCAGCGGTGGGATTGAACTGAACCTGTATTACAGTGTAATGCGGGACCCTGTAATATAGTGGGAACTCGAAGGGAATTGCGCGTTCCTGGGACTAAAGATATTGAACACACAATAGTGCAACAGTTAACACAAGTTGTAACACCACCTCTCTGCTGCGACCGTGAACCATGAGCGAGGCTGAAGGCTCATCCAACATGAGGACCCGAGCTCAGCTGAAGGACAAGTGCCGTGAATATGGACTGCCCTATGAGAACCAGGAGGTCGCAGACATGGTTGACGCAATCGGTGACTATGAAGCCCGGCTTGCAGAGCCTTAGGATACGGCTCAGCTTGCCCTTATACAGACACCCGGAGATCAGGGAAACAACCCAGTGCCGGGGCGGCGGAATATCGGGGAGGGAATGAGTGCACCTCCCGAGAGCAGTGCAACAGGAGGGGTACTGGTTGCTGTGGCTACCAGTCCATTCACCCCTGAAATGTTGGCACTGATTACTGCGTGGGGTGACAGAGGGACACCGGAGGAGCGGCTGCAGTTTATCACTATGGCAGTGAACAGACCCGCTTATTGCCCCCCTGTCCAACCCAACAACGATGAACTCAAACTGGATCAGCACAGTCTCACCAAGTTCGTGGAACTGTCAGATCAACAGTTTTCTAAAGAACTTTGAGACACAGTGTCGGCGGTACAAAGTGCTTCCCCAGCATAGGGTTGCACGTTTGGACCCCTTACTGTCCGGCTTGGCTAAGCAGACGATGATGGCGCTTCCAGATGAGTATGCTGATGACTATGAATACCTGAAAGAACTGTTATTGTTTCAGTACGGTTTTACCCCTGAAGCCTACCGGGATAAATTCCGGCAGGAAGAGAGGCAGCCCCAGGAGTCCTATGTTACCTACATGACCCGCATGCCTTTGTACGGGATACGCTGGGTGGAGGGCTATGAGGCACGGACTTACCAACGTCTGCTGGACCTCATCTTTCAGGAGCAGCTCATGCAGCAGTGCCCACCGGCGGTGAGGGCTTGGGTGTACGACAAGAAGCCCAAGACTTACCAGAAGGCGGCGAGGCTTGCAGACGACTATGTGGCCAGCCGAGCCCTGATGACCGCCAAAGCAGTAGCCAAGGCGGCGGTGGTGGCAGCACCGGCCAAAAAGTCTGCCAATACCCCCCAATGGACTCAGAGGCCGCAGGCGGGCAGCAGTCCACCGAAGGCGGGGGATCTCCGGCACGAGCGCCGGTGCTACAACTGCAACCGCCCTGGTCACATCAGACCAGATTGCCCGGAACCCCTGCGTTCCGGTGGACCCCACCAGGGGCAACCCACCCAGCTGCGAAGCCGGTAGCCTGCGTGCGGGTGGCTTCCACCAAAGACTCCGGACCGGTCATGAAACGAACTCCCAGCGAGACATCCCATGCCACACCTGTCCCGGTTTCATCGGTGCCTACAGCCAGGAGCGGTGGACCTCTCAGCGCGGACCTGCAGCAGACCGACGGCCGGAGCAGACATCTCACCCCGGTCACAGTCGGTGACTGGCAAGCAGTCGGCTTGCTGGATTCAGGAGCTGCAGTGACCCTGGTCCGACCTGATATGGTCCAGCCAGAGGAATTGATCCCAGGCCTTGGGATACAGATCACTGTTGCTGACGGAGAGCCCCGTTTCCTGCAAGTGGCCAGAATCTTTTTGGATTGGGGGAGGTCCAGGATGTGCGGGAGGTGGGGGTTTTACCCGGTTTGGATGCTGAAGTTCTTCTTGGCAACGATCTGGGTCCGATGACCTGCACCTACGACCGAGTGCCCAAACCTGCTGCAGTGGCGGCGGTTACCCGAAGCCAGACAGTGGCAATGGCGGCGGCGCCAGTCCCCCAGCCTTTGGGACCAACGTTAGCGGAGGGCACAGAGGAGCCCGGGGAGGTAAGCCAGGATCAGTTGCAACCACAGACTGATTTACTGTTTCCCCTCACCCTTCCCCATTCTCCGGACAATGACATGACCGGGGGGTGGCCAGAATTAGGAGCCCAGTTTAGGGAGGCAGTGAAGACAGACCCTACCCTGGCTGGCGTGAGAAGGCACTGAGCACTGCCAATGGTATAAGGGACTCTTGTATAGAGAAAAAGGGAACCCAGGGATAGAGGTGGGATTGACCGGTAAGCAACAGCTAGTAGTGCCCCAGGGGTACCGACAGCAACTGTTATGGGTAGCTCACTCTATTCCATTAACGGGACATCAGGAGGTCAACAGAACGCGAGCCTGATTTTTACAGCGTTACTACAGGCCGGGGGCATCTCGAGATGTGAGCAATTTCTGCTGCTCTTGTGATGCCTGCCAGCAAGTGGGTAAGGCGGGCGATCATGTGAAGGCACACCTGAAAACCCTACCGATAATAGGGGAACCCTTCCAGAAAAAAGCGATGGATCTTGTAGGACCCCTTATGATTCCTAGCAGGTCAGGGAAGCGCTACATCCTCACGGTGGTGGATTTTGCCACCCTGTACCCCGAGGCGGTAGCGCTTGGACCATAGATGCCAAGACAGTGGCAGCAGCTTTGCTGAACTTTTTTCTAAGGTAGGTTTCCCTAGTAAGGTCCTAAACGATCAGGGGTCGCAGTTCATGAGTGAACTGTTACATTGTCTCTGGGATGCATGCGGTGTACAGCACCAGCGCACTACCCCTTACCATCCCCAGACAAACGGATTATGTGAGAGGTTTAACGGTACCCTGAAGCAGATGCTTCGGACCTTTATAGAGGCAGAGGGGAAAGACTGGGAGATTCATTTACAGCACTTGCTGTTTGCCTACCGAGAGGTACCGCAGAAATCTACAGGCTTCTCCCCCTTCGAGCTACTATATGGCCGCAGGGTACATGGACCTCTGGACCTATTCCGTGAGGGATGGGAAGGGGAGGCTACTGCTACTGATGCTTCAGTGATCCAGTGTGTAGTAGATCTCCGAGACCGGTTAGAGATGCTCATGGGGGTGGCCCAGGACCACCTCAGGGCCGCTCAGACCAAGCAGAAGCAATGGTATGACCGGCATGCCCGTAGTAGAGAATTCATCCCAGGACAGCAGGTGCTTGTTCTCAAACCCACTCGGGAGAACAAGTTGATGGCTGCCTGGTTGGGACCGTACCCGGTTATCCGAAAGGTGAATGAGTACAACTACGTCGTACAGGTAGAGCCTGAGAGGCATAAGACATATCACGTCAATATGCTGAAAGAATACAGAGCACCGAGTATGGGAGCAGTAATGGCCATTTGTAGCCCACTGCTGGAGGATGCGGCGAGCAATGCTCTGCCTGATCTCCTAGGGGAGGCTAGGCAGGGAAACACGGTGGAGCAGGTAGAGATAGGGGCACAGTTGAGTGCTAGCCAGCAGGTAGAAGCCATGGACATGCTAGCTAAGTTTAGGGCCCTCTTCACTGACATGTCAGGGACCACACATCTCACAAAACACCCAGTGCACACAGGGGATCTACAGCCTCTGCATAAGCACGCTTAGAGAGTGTCAGCAGAGGTCAAGACCAGTATGGAAATCGAGATAGAGGAGATGCTGACCCTAGGGGTAATTACTCTGTCCCAGAGTCCTTGGGCAATCCCTGTAGTTCTAGTCCCTAAGAAGGACAAGACCACCCAGTTTTGTGTGGACTACCGCTTGCTCAACGCTGGGACGGTGTCAGATGCATATCCCATGCCCCGCATGCATGAGTTACTAGATGAACTCGCGGGGGCAAAGTATCTGACCACCATGGATTTGAGCAAAGGCTATTGGCAAATCCCACTGACCCTGGAGGCTAGGGAGAAGTCAGCATTCATCACTTCATGTGGCCTCTATGAGTTTTTGGCGATGCCATTTGGGATGAAGAATGCCCCGGCTACCTTCCAACGCCTGGTCAATAGTTAACTGGAAGGGATGCAGAACTATGCCAGGGCTTACTTAGATGACATTGCTGTCTTTAGTAATTCCTGGGACTCCCATTTAGGACATGTAGCTGCGGTGCTGGATAGGATCAGGGAGGCAGGGCTTACCTTGAAACCCACTAAGTGTATGGTAGGGATGGCAGAAGTCCTGCACTTAGGGCACAGGGTGGGTGGAGGGCACCTCAAACCAGAGCCGGCCAAGGTAGAAGCCATAGTTCAGTGGCCTGTTCCAAAAACCAAGAAACAGGTCATGGCATTTTGGGCACCGCAGGGTACTATAGGAAGTTTGTCCCACAGTACAGCGCCGTGGCCAAACCCCTGACTGATTTGACAAAAAAGCAACTGCCTGTGCTTATCACCTGGACTCCTGCCTGTGAGACTGCATTCCAGGCACTGAAAACTGCGCTTGCTGGGGCCCCCATACTGGCTGCCCCGGACTATACCAAACATTTCCTCATACAGACTGATGCCTCGGACTATGGCATTGGGGCTGTGTTGAGCCAAGTGGGGGACGATGGCAGAGAGCACCCTGTGTTGTACCTCAGCCGAAAACTACTCCCCAGAGAGGTGGCCTATGCCACCATTGAGAAAGAGTGCTTGGCCATTGTGTGGGCACTCAAAAAACTCCAGCCCTACGTGTATGGAAGGGCTTTCATGGTCCTCACAGACCACAACCCCCTGAGTTGGCTGCAGAGGGCATCAGGGGAGAATGCCAAGTTGCTGAGATGGAGCTTGGCCTTACAAGAATTCGAGTTTACTATTCAGCACAAAAAGGGTAGTGAAAACAGCAATGCTGATGGACTTTCACGTCATGACTATCCCTCTGAGACTGAGTTCGTTAAGGGTGCCAGCAGTGCCCCACTCCCCGTTAGGGCCAGTGGGCCACAGGTCACCCATTAAGAAGGGGAGTTGTAGAGGGAGAGGGGGGTTGGCCCGGTATTAAAGGGGTTGCACCCCATATGGCCACCCCCAGACCTCACCAGGGAGGCAAGGGGTTAACTGGAATGCGATCCAGGAATGTGGTTTACACCTTGTCATATCATGAAAATGTATGTTCCCCTGTTCCCATGTTTCATTATAATCCTGTATTTTAAAGATGTTTTAAAGTGCATTTCTGTATTTCCAGTTCTGGAGGTCACAGAGAGTTGATATTTGGCCAATATGTGGAGTCACTGTAGGTATTAAAAACTGGCAAATTTCGACCCACTGAGCCCACCAGAATGGAACTTATTAATATGTGTAGATATTAAAGTGTATATGTATGGTATTTTGGATCTGTTCTGAAAATGCAGACTCCATCTGCTATGCTAATAGGTCATGAAGGGCAGCCGGATGATTGAGCATAAGCACTGTGATCAAAAGTTAACTGCCCTGATTGTTTACACTAAGTACTAATCAACAGACCAGGTACTAATCAACAGACTCTGCCACTCTAATTGTTACCTGAGGACGGAGAATCATCAAACTGGAGTGGTTTGTAAGTGTTATGTCTACACCTACAAACAATGAAGATCCTATCAGATACTTCATTTGGTAGACTGTTTGTCGCCCCTGATTTAATTATGGGGCTACAGAAATAAGATCCTCAGAGTCCCAGTACACATGGGCTAACTAGCTGGGTGGCATGGTTTAAACTGTGTCTCCACGTTAGGGATTGGATACAGATAATTGTTCACCAATAGTCTGTATTCAATGTTAAGAATAGGGTTACACAGGTATATAAACTGTGTCAACCCTACAGGTTTTAGTTGTGCTTCTGATTCCATCTTGAATGTCACCGGATTGCTGGAGAATTGCTAGCTGATACTTCTCCATTCCCCAACCCTAAGTAAGTGTTACCTTCTTGTCTGTTAATTGTACTATATTGCTGTGTTCACCTAATTTAAGGAATAAATATATTTTATTATATCTAAGCCTCGTTCAGTTCAACCCAGATATTTGGTGTTCATTATATCTTGTCATAAGTTACCGTGACACACATAACCCGTTAAACCCTTACCCTAAAACTCCTACCCTTAACCTCTTACCCTACCTGTCAACCTTGTACCCTAAAACCCCCAACGTTAACCCCAAATATTAATACTAATCCCTGTAACCACCTATAGTTAAGGTGAACCGGGCGGTAGCTAGCTGTCCACTGCGGCTGATTGGCAGCAGCGAGATGGCTGCAGCTAAATGTCCCTTTCTGGTAATGCACACCCATGCAACATACTTTCTACAAGAAATATGAGTTAGGATTTTTAGAGATCCAACCTTTTGATATTTTACTACAGTTGTACACTTCTATTTGGAAATGATTATGCCATTAAAATGTTAACATTCATAACCTTATTGCTAATGTTGGCTTGTATTGTCTTCAGTGATCTGCTGAGCCTCACTAGAAGTCTCCTATTTTTAGTTGCGTTGGGCATGGCAGAAATGGTTCCACAGCTGCCTATGTAAAGCTTAAAAAGGAGACTATTAGAATTGTCCACAGCTGGGCCAAAATGCACAGCACAACACATTCATTTGTTGCTGGCATCTTAAAAATGTGCAGGTCTAACTAATGACAATAATGTGCCTAAAATAGTTACATTTTGGTGATCAGTGCTTTCAAAAATCAGACAAATGTTGGTATTTTTTAATTAATGTTATAATAAGTTTACATTTTTTATTTGTTGTTACTTTTTTCTATTTCAGAAGGGCAGTGTGGTGATTGTCAATGCATGGCTCCTCCCCAATGATAAAATAATTGGATTAATTCACTACCTTTCCCTGTCATGAGGCACATTAGGAAAAGGCATAGGATAAGGAAGAGATAAAGTAAACAACGCAAAAGATGGTAAAAATAAGGATAATGTGTTCATCTGTAGTCTTTCAAATATACTAATCGCCTAATTATAAAGCTACTCATGTCATGAATGCATTGGCATGGTGTATTACTTGCAAACCAAATACACTAACAGTAATGTCAGAAAAAAGGTGAGTAAACCCCTGAACTGTATGTAACCCATGTTCCCCCACAAGGATTAACTCTAACACTGTCTGCGCTGGTACCAGGGCTTATATGTTAAGCAGGGTAGATCAGTAGCCAAGTGGATACATGGCTACATGTACAAAGTACAGCAAACGTGAGTGTGTCTTCCCCGGGTCACAAAAAAAGGCTTTATTAATGCCATTGTCACTTGCTATACAGCAGTTGAACCATACACAAGGATTCTGTACACAAGGATTCTGGGTAATAGCATGCAAATCATATGTGTGTTGCATTTCAATGTATAAGTATAATGCATAATGTATAGGTTGAACAATGAAAGCAACTGAGGAGGAGTGGCTCGGTGAGTAAAGACACTAACTGGTTCTGAGTTTGAAACCTGGTTCAATTCCCGGTGTCGGCTCCTTGTGACCTTGAGCAAGTCATTTTATTCCCCTGGGCCCCAGGCACCAAAAACATAGATTGTAAGCTCCACGGGGCAGGGACCTGTGTCTGCAAAATGTCTCTGTAAAGCTCTGTAAAGCTCTACATAAAACTAGCAGCGCTATACAAGAATATGCTCTTATTAGTATTAATTGTATAGCACAAAGAGAGACTGAACCTCTGGAAAACCAATGCCATTATTGATGGTGTTCTTGTTAGTCTAATGAATTTGCCTTAAACATGGCAACATTCTAGCTACTGCCTCTTGGTTAATATATTTGTAATTGGGAAACCTTTTTTTTACTGCTGGATTCTTTCGACATCTCTAATGCAAAATCGCCATTAATTCACATAGTTTTATAACATTTCCAGTGCAATTAGCCTTGTTCCATGGAATTTACAGCCCTGTAAAGCACTGCAGCATACATATTATGATGTCAAATCTAGCTTTACAAGGCTACCGAAAGTTATGTGCTCTATAATTATAAGTTCAATTTAATGATAAGTTCCTGTGTTTTAAAAGAAATCAGATAGACCATCAATTTAACAAAAATGTTAACCATTTCTTTATGTTTCTCAAGATCTGGATCAAAAGATGAACATTAGTTAACATATTCTAGAAGTCAATAAAACAAGAACCCCTAGCTAAACATTTGCTGTCAATTAAGTATATGCATGGATTTAGTATAAATGTATAATTGTCCTTCTCTGGAACAGAACCAATAAATGTATCAGCACTATTGGAGCAGACAGTATATCTTATCTGTGAGTATTTTACAGTCAATGTATTTAAAGCTGCAGACCAAGCAATAGCCTACATGTGTTTTTTTTTTAAAATAAATCAGTTCTGTACTATGAGAAAATACTTGTAGCATTTTTTTTTAAAACAACGCTGAATGACATTTTTAATGTATCATAATGTTACAAGCATTTTTTTGTTTCTATAGTAACCCTTTACAATGTCACATCCCCTTCCTCTTCTGAAACAGGCACACCCCCTTTTGAGCCCTGCCCTCTCTAGGAGTGCACCAATTATATCTAGTCACTGCCTGGTCACATGATCTTCCCCACATAACTTTGCATCTTTGGGCCTCTTCTGCTGCACGGACAGCCATTTAGTGAACCCCCGAGCCGAATCTTCGCCGCTCGATCACAGGAGAACAGCTTGATCGTCAACTTAGCTAATTACTTATCATTTTGTGGATTGTATTGATGCACATATTAAAGGGGGGGGGGGGGAAACGTTGCTTGGACTGATGCTTTAATATTGTCTGATATTTCATGGGAAATGTTTTGTCTTTATTGTATCTTTGTGGAAGCTATGTTTATCAATGTTTTCTTACTGCAAATCTAGGCGCACAAAAAGCAACACCAAATGTATACCCACCGAATGTTAAACATGCTTCATATCACGACAAAAATAAAAATAAACACTGGGAATTATAGCAGGGAAATCTGCCACACACTATTTTTATTGTATAGTTGCATTTGTCTCAAACGCAGCCTATTAATTATGTTTCTCATGTGTGTTACTGTGCTTGAATGTTTATCCTAGTGCATACTTGATAGCATTAAGAAAGTGGTGTGAAATGATGGGTATGCTGTAGAATTTGATATGTGCCATTATACATTATTATTATGTTACACAGAATCAAGCACATAATCATTGCAGAGTCCCCTATTGATGCTACAACACATGGAATAAAAATGCCGTCTTTAGCATCATTTTGCCTTAGAGTCGGTCCTTGCACTGAGGAGCTGGTGATGCGGGGAGGTGACGTAGCGCTAGGGAGCAGGGCGGCTGGCCTCTACCCACATGGCCTGTCGGAGCAGAGGGATCCCCGCCCTCCCTGTGTTCCCTTACATATTGGTTACAGTGTTAATATTTTGTGCTTTAATAAAAAAAAGTTTCACAGGGGCTGATAGTAATATGTATTTTGTTATAGGATTTGTCACAGCAGTAGGCTAGTGGTGGACCTGCCAGATTTAAAGATACCTGAAGATAATGGTGCCCGCATTGGGGCTGGTTGGATTAATTCTGCTATATTTTGTAGGGCCGCTGCAAGGGTATTCAGCACCCTAGGCAAACCTTCAGCCTAGCTCCCCCCTCCCAACTAACTTTTTGAATGTTCTTTTCTAACTGAAAATTTTTAATTTTTAATAAGTAAGTATAGATATAGGATAAAGTATCTGTTGTCTAAATTTAGCATAGGTTGAACTTGATGGACCTATGTCTTTTTTCAACTTCATCTACTATGTAACTATTTATGTATGTAATCTTATACCTAATAGATTTTTTTCTAATATTCATACACACCCTCCCCTCTCTCCCTGACACTCTCTCACCCCCACTCTCCCTTACACTTTCTCACCCCCCACTCTCCCTTACACTTTCTCACCCCCCACTCTCCCTTACACTCTCTCACCCTCCACTCTCCCTTACACTCTCTCCCCCCCTCACTCTCCATGACACTCTCTCACCCCCACTCACCCTTACTCTCTCACCCCCACTTGCCCTTACACTCTCTCACCCCCACTCTCCCTTACACTCTCATCCCCCACTCTCCCTTACAATCTCACTCCCCACTCTCCCTTACACTCTCACCCCCCACTCTCCCCTACACTCTCTCACCCCCCACTCTCCCTTACACTCTCTTCCCCCACTCTCTTTCAGTCTTTGATTGAGCCACTGATTGAGCCACCTGTGCTGAAGCAGGAATATCCTGAAAACCTGACCTGTTGGCCGCTCTTGAGGACTGGAGTTGGGCACCCTTGGGTTACATAAAGGAGGATGCACTTCAAGCCAAAGCTGTGTTCTCTGATTGCAATGCTTGCAGGCTAAATAAGTGTAGCCATGCATAATAATGGACTGCAGACATCTTCCCTGTTGGCAGTAAACCCTGGTAAGTACAGGAATGCCAGCAGTAATTAGGAGGTTTTCCCCTCACACCCTGGTGAGGTGCCCTATGTATGGATGGGAGTGGATGCATGCTCTGAGTCCCTGGATAGTGACATCAGAAATGTGCCTGCCCCCTGAGGTATATAAGGCACAACACTGTCAAGTTAGAGTGGTTGTTGCTGATGTGTTTGGCTCCTGTGAAAGGGATTGCAGGATAGCTTTGTAACCCTAGTGCTGTACCTAGTGGCACGAGTTTCCAAATCAAGCCTGTCAAGGCCACACTGTGTCCAGGGACCTGGCACAGGGGTGATCTCCCTACGGGGAAAGGGGATCCCACTCCAATTAGGAGGACAGTACCTGGCAAAGGGACAGCACGGAGAAATGTGCGGCTAGAGCTGAAAGCTGCATGTGGCAATCTACTACAGTAAGATCGTCAATAAAGATGCCCTGTTCAAAGATACCCCCACTGTGTGAGTGTGAGATTACTCTGCAGTGGCAGTCACCACCGAGAAGGAGTTCCTCACCAGGACCATCTCCCTGCGGAAGCACAGATCCTGATGAGGTGGAGGCGCTGCACATGATATAGGTAGGACTCGCACCCACTACCTCAGCTACCTGTTCCTAATGACATCCCCTAATACCATCATGCGGGAGACTCAGGAGTCCTGTTGCTTGCAGGTGCACCACCATACACGATCACGTAATGGGGACCGGTTAGACCACATGGGCCAATGTGGGATTGGGTGGGTCGACAGGAGGGAATACCCGTTACATTTGGAGGCGCTGCTGAGATACCTGTCAACAGGACAGGCTTTTGCTAGGCACACTAGGAAACAGGGAGAGTGTCTGTTGCCACTTTGTGCTGCGTGGGACGGAGCCAGGGGTAGTCGGGGAGCTGCTGGAGCTGCAGACCGCACAGACGCCTTGGGATTCTGTAAGGGGTTAGTGGGTCTGGAGAAGGGGGCTATTGCTGTTCTAGTCGCCTTGAGGTAGCGCTGGTGGGGGATGCCTGAAGGGGTAAACTGGTAACTTAGGGCAGGAATTCTGGAAGGGTCCGCGCTAGGCTAGCCAACAGTAGGTCGACGCCCAAAGTACTGCATGGAAGAGCCAGAGTACTCTAGTCTCCATTCCAGACCACTTACCAAGAGAGGAGCACAGACTGGGAGGAAGGAGATACAGTAGACACTGAGAGAGTGAGCCTAGCCTGAGGTAGTGCAAACACGAGTCAGATCCACGTTAGGTACACAAGGTGGTGCACAAGGCATTTTTATTGTATCGATGTGGTAGCTGCCCCGCAGAGCGGAGCTCCATGTACAAGAATCCTATATTCAGTGATCGAGAGAGAACCGCAAGAATGGAGGATCTGCAAAGCGCAGAAGGTCCAGGATGGCGGACAGAGGAAGAGCTCGCACCTGTTCTGTGTGAGTATGAAGAACAAGCTACCGAAGAGACTTTTGTGAGCCTGTTGTGGACTGCCGTGAAAGCCGTGGCTGCGCCGTGTTTGTCCTGCTTATGCTCTTGGGATAGTAACCCCGAGGACAGTGAGGACAACAGTATTGTCAGATGGGAGGAACGAAATGGACTTGCTTATCATTCGATACACAAACAACCAAACGCTACCTAAAAAAAAGACAGTACGAACCAAGATGGCGGTTCCCGCGTTCCCGGGACACCGCGTAGGCCAGCTGCAGAAAGTCTTGCAACTTTGCAGTTTGCTGATTGTTGGCCAGGATTGGCGCCAACGAGAAAACCCCACCCTGTTGGGGAGTGTGGTGCGAAATCTGGAGCCGCGCCCTCATGGACTATGACTCACTCCGCCCCTGTGCTGGGTCAGCCTACAAGTCTATGAGACCTCCCCCTAGTTTCAACCAGGGGGAGTGGTTTGCTGTTCCACCGGATGCAGATGGAGAAGGTAGGAGGAGGGGTTGCCAAACCAGCCCCTGCACTCCAGTTGCGAAGAGCCATTGATCAGTACAGACCCCTGAAGCGAGTCCCTCCACTGGTGAATATGGCTTGTGTCTCTGAGCAAGTCGCATAGAGTCCTTTGATTACAACACATCCCTACTCGGCTCCAGGAGGCTTCCTGATCCTCCGGGTAGAGGGTGTAGAGACTGTGGCGTGTCTCTGCCTGCAGTGCAGACTGCCGGGCGGAGCCGTGGGCACTGCGGCCCGATGCCCTCATTGTGGACTGCAATATCTGTGGCCCATGCCGACCTTTGTGCCGGTGGAAGCTGTGGAGGCAAAAGAGGATGTCCCGGTGTTGGCCGCTGAGCTTCCGGGTGCATTATGGC
The DNA here is from genome assembly GCF_040206685.1 of Ascaphus truei. Taxonomy (NCBI): domain Eukaryota; kingdom Metazoa; phylum Chordata; class Amphibia; order Anura; family Ascaphidae; genus Ascaphus; species Ascaphus truei. Next base: position 15,296,303 of record NC_134490.1, on the reverse strand, counting down.
GAGAAACCCCAGGTCCCGAAGAACTGGGACCGGGTCCAGTTCTCAAGAAAGAGAAATCAAGTCATCGAAGGGGTGACAAGAGAGTGGCACATCGGTGATCACCTAACGGGATGCCCCGCCCGAATGCGAAACTAGAGTCCTCGGACGAGGAGTGTGCCAGGCTGTCGGATGCGATGGATCTGAAGACAGACTACCATACTATTGGTACGCCTTGGCGAGATGCTATCCCTCGTGGTGTGGAGACACGGAGTCGAGTGTCACCAGTACCGCGGCAACCCCGAGCAGCGGAGTCCCACGGCCGTGGCGACTAGCGGTTTGGAAGGAGGTCGATCCACCCCGACACTACGAAGTAGTAAGCCAAAGCAGTGTTTATCGCAGGCTCCGGGGGTGGTGGTGGTCAAGGAAGAGAGGAGCCAGGCCCAGGTGGGATCGCGCCGGAGCAGGGCGTTGCCGGATGTCCTGGTGGAAGAAGAGGTCTCGATTGGGGACCCAACCCAAGATGGCGGCGAGGCACGTGCGTACACGGAGATGATTTCTGGTGACCAGAGTGGGGTCGAGTGGGAAATGATCGCGCCTCTACGGTCGAGCAGCGGGAGCCGGTCGCCTACGTCGAGGAGAAATGGGCGATTGAGTCGGAGGGTAAAAAGTCCCAGCACTGGTGAAGAGGAGAGTCTTTGTTGTGGAGCGGAGTCAGGTATTGCCGAGGAGCAGGTTGTAACCCTGCCGATTCCTACTGTCCGGCGCCATCCCCAAACCCCGTCCACTCCCAAAGTTAGCCCCAAGGCCCTAGATAAAGTCCCTGCCCCAGTCGTTTTCATGTTTGGGTCAACTTCTAGTCTAGGGATGTCAGGGGATTCCCGGGGCCCTTCCGAGGAACGGACTGGAAGCCTGGACTGGGGAACATCCGATGATGGATCGGTGGGGGGAGGGAGGACTTCCCGACAAGCGTTGGTGTCTAGTGACTGTCCTAGTGCCATGAGTGTTACCATTGGAAATAAGTCAGAGCGCCGGGGAATTGCAGCACCATCTGAGGGTACCTCAGGGATATCTTCTGGGGGGCCCGAGGAGGAGGAATCTCTACAGTCAGGTCAGGAAGAGCTTAGGTAGACCAGATGGTGGGCGCCTCTGTATGAGGGATACGTAGCATGGATTGACCGCACCCGCTTCATTCTGGAAAGAGATGGGGTGGTGGATCATTGGTGGGCTACAGGCGAATTCGATGATGATGCTTACCTTAAAGAGTTGCGAGTGAGGTGGGGTAAGATTAAGCGAGGTTTAATTACGCCCAAGGGTCCCGAGGGATTAGAGGATCCCATGGAACCAGACGAGCCCCTATCATGGGTGTTGCCGGGGAGGGCAGGGTATGCTAAATTGACCCGGGCACGCCGTGCTGAGCGAGCCATCGCAGCTAAATATAAGAGGTCTCATGGGCTTGAGTACCCTTATGTCCCCGAACCTCTGATGAGGGAGATAGAAGATAACCGGGACAGGTGGCTTCGAGCTGACATTGAGTACTATATTGTCAACAAGGGGGTGCCATTACGGGAGTTCAGGCCGAACAGCGAGTTTCTCAACTAATGAGGGTTTGGACAATTGGGCGCAGTATCTACATGCATAAAGCAGTATACCGCAACGAGCGAGGTCTGCCCCGAGAGTACAGCGTTACGGTGACTGGTGCAGTGGGAAGGGACGTGAAGAAGCCAGACCCTAGACACTATTATTAGGTTGCCTAACTAAATAGCGTCTGTGTTTAATCTAGCGCTCCCTGCTGGTCAGAGTGTGCTCTACATTGCATTATTATGAAAAATCAATGATGTTTGAAAATGTAATTTGTGTGTTCTTTTGCAGTGTTTCCTGGCGCAAGGTACACCAAATTTAGGTCCCAGCCGGGACGGTGGGGATTCACCAGGGGGAGTATGTAGCCATGCATAATAATGGACTGCAGACATCTTCCCTGATGGCAGTAAACCCTGGTAAGTACAAGAATGCCAGCAGTAATTAGGAGGTTTTCCTTCACACCCTGGTGAGGTGCCCTATGTATGGATGGGAGTGGCTGCATGCTCTGAGTCCCTGGATAGTGACATCAGATATGTGCCTGCCCCCTGAGGTATATAAGGGACAACACTGTCAAGTTAGAGTTGTTGTTGCTGATGTGTTTGGCTCCTGTGAAAGGGATTGCAGGATAGCTTTGTGACCCTAGTGCTGTAACTAGTGGCACGAGTTTCCAAATCAAGCCTGTCAAGGCCACACTGTGTCCAGGGACCTGGCACAGGGGTGATCTCCCTATGGGGAAAGGGGATCCCACTCCAATTAGGAGGGCAGTACCTGGCAAAGGGACAGCACGGAGAAATGTGCGGCTAGAGCTGAAAGCTGCATGTGGCAGTCTACTACAGTAAGATCGTCAATAAAGATGCCCTGTTCAAAGATACCCCACTGTGTGAGTGTGAGATTACTCTGCAGTGGCAGTCACCACCGAGAAGCAGTTCCTCACCAGGACCATCTCCCTGCGGAAGCACAGATCCTGATGAGGTGGAGGTGCTGCACATGATATAGGTAGGACTCGCACCCACTACCTCAGCTACCTGTTCCTGATGACATCCCCTAATACCATCGTGCGGGAGACTCAGGAGTCCTGTTGCTTGCAGGTGCACCACCATACACGATCATGTAATGGGGACCGGTTAGACCACATGGGCCAATGTGGGATTGGGTGGGTCAGACAGGAGGGAATACCCGTTACATAAGTATGTCAGTACACAGCTCTGATCTGCCATTAAAGAAGTTATTTCTATAGCAGAAACCCTTAGTTATATCACCCTCCAGGTTAAGCATGCAGTCTTAATCAAATAAAACTAAATCCTTGTCTCCTATCCTCTAATATTCCAACAAAAAGACGGCAAATAAAAAAACAAAAAAATCACCTGTAATAACTAATATTTAGTCAGTAAAGACACGCAACAAGTAAGTTCAATTTAAGGCCGAGTTTCAGAAACAAATAGTAATACAGTTACTTGTCCTGTTAAAAATACAGCTTTCTTTGCTCCCCTTAAGATAGATGATTTTGTGCCAAGCCAGCGCTCAATACTATTAGCAAAAGGCCATTACTTTTAGCTCGAGCATTTACCACTTTCCGTTTTACTTCTGCCTGGACGTTTTATTTATACTGGAGCCACTGTTTGGACAATCCTGAGCCTCATTTCTCTGTTTATGCGATTTGGAAGCCAATGCAGAACATTATTCAATGCTTGGCCGATTCTTTCATTCTGATGCAATACCCAGCCCCTGCCCTCAGCGTGGCAAGCAAGCTGGCTACTTGGAAGCTGGTGTTTGCTGGAATTAATGAACGAGTTGCCAGGAAATGAGGTGTCTCCTGATCACTGCAATTATGCTAACTTTGCCATCTAATCCCATTTCCATGAATATCTTGATATTGTTTAAACCTGTTAGTTTGAGAGGGCATTTATTTATTCTCGTCTGCTTCTCTTTAAGTTAAGCATTTGGAGTTCTCCTTATTTTCAGTAAGTTGGGCAGAAATACAGTTGTGTGAATGTCCTCAGTATTCAATGTGTTCAGTCTGTACGGTGGAGGGTTTTTGTCACTTTTTCTGTACCCACTGTAACAGGGACTACTCCCTGTTTAAATAAAGCAGCCTCAGAGCTCTGAGATTCCAGCAGAGAGATAGTTGCAGGCTATCAATTAACTAGTCTCCACCTGGACTAATGAGAGATCTGTAAAAAGCCTCGTGTGTGAGGATCAAGGAGTCGCGCCGCCCCCGGCGCGCTCGTCACTCACCTCCGTCCGCTGTCAGGGCTCCCATATTGAATCCTCCCGCCGCTGGTAGGGACGCCGCTCCTCCAGGGACCAACCCGCAACCGGCTCGTGCGCATGCATCCCGCTCCAGTCTTGAAGACTTGCATCCACGCGACAATGTCAGTGGTCGCTGGCGTGCGCACGTGGCGCGTGTTCGGCGCATGCATGGTCTGCCTCCTCAGAACGTGTCAGGGATTCTGATCTCACCTGATCCCTGCTTTGGATGCTCCAACCACAGCCTGCGCTGCTAACACACCTCCACGCTGCAGGTTATTCATTGGTTACTCTTTCCTACTTATGCTCAGCTGCCCCACTGGAAAATTGGCTGAGCATAATCCTATGTTCCCTTGTGTTCATCACATCCTAGCCTTCGCAGTCTTGTCCTGTCTCTCTATTCGCAGCTCTACGTGTACCGACCCGGCTATTTCTGACCATCGGCACCTCTCCAACCCTGACCTCGGCATCTGTACAACGACAAGTCTCCTCTCTCCAACCTGGACCCCGGCTAATAGTACCTGCAACGATCCGTACTTCTCCAACACAGACCCCGGCAAGTATATCAACTATCCGTATCTCTCAAACCCAGACCTGGCTACCTTGACCAACCTACACTCCAGACGCACCCACGCGGCTGTGTGTGGTGTTTATATCCATCCCCACCTCGGCCCCGCGATCACGCCTTGTTTTTGGTGAGCACATCGTGACAATGTGAGACACAGGAGAGGGATTCCTTAGCTCACTTTTGGGCTGACAGAAGGAGAGCAGAGAAGCCTGCACATAGACACTACCTTGTGCACAAAGGCTGTGCTGAGATCAAGACATCCAGACACCCAGACACCTATAGTTTCCTGGACACAGAGGACCCAGGAACCTGCCAGAGACTGATATGGAGGGCCACCAGCTTAAGGTACCTCCTGAGACCTTGGGGAGATAGGCTGGTAATGGGAATATCCCTCCAGTCCTGCAGATAGGGTCTGGGGAAGTAAGTTAGCCCTTACAAAGGGATAGGGGTCTGTTATTTTGTTGTTTTTGAATGTTTTCCCTGGATAAAGGAACGGGCTCAATAAAGCCAAGATATAATTTCACCCAAATCGGTCTCCATTATATGTACCTCTGCACACATCTCTTGCACCCACCAAAACTTTTTAAATATCTGGTGAATGTCTTTCGAATAGTTTTTATATTTTTTATTTGAGAAATTTACCGAGGCCATTTCAAAATCTAATAAAATTGCAGAAAATGACAGTATATAAAGGGCTGCGTGACCTGGCACACTGACTTTTAATGTCTGGCTAATTTTTCTAGCAGAAAGAAAGAAGTTAGAAGCAAAGCCGCAGAACTGGGGGGCAGGTGCAGAGGGAGAGAAGAGATTATGATGCAGAGCCCTTATATTAGGAGAATGTTTCAACTTTATTGGAAATTGCTAAAAAAAAAAAAACAGCAAGCAGAGAGCAATGCTCAAAGCCAGGAGCAAATGAGGTCACCAAACAGGAGGGAAGAGGTCCAATCATACTGTAGCCAAAAGGCAAAACAAAACAGTGTCACATCAAAGGATATCTTAACAGCAAATGAGTTTGAACCAGTAAAAGAAATAACAAAAGAGCGATGAAAACAAAAGGGAAAAAGGAAAGCCATGGATGCCACGATGCTGAAGGATAAAAGGTTTACAGTGTCACAAGCAGGGACCAAGAAGAACTTAAATAGAGCAGTGATTTTAAGATTTACCAACGCATCTTAGTTTATTTTATCTAAGCAGCAATTCTGCCATTTTGTCAAACCCCGCTCCTTCCCCCCCCCCCACTTTTTTTTAAGGATGGGAACTAGTGGTTCTCTATGGCTGAACTGCGCTTTTTTCAGCTCTGGGTTTCTGAGATACTTACCAGTTAAGGTACTTTCGTTCCTATAAATCCCCTGTGTCACGCGAGAAATTGAATCTGCCATTTGGTTTTTCCTAGAGGGGAATACACATAGGTACATTGACTGGTAAGCGTCTCAGTAACCAGTTGGTTCCAAGAGCTGAAAATAGCCCGGTGCAGCTCCCCCTGGCTTCCATCCTTAACAAAACAAGGGGGAGTGGAGCGATATACAGTAACAGTAAATATGAGCAGCTGGAATTGTTTCTTTAATGGAAGTTTCAGTGGTCTGACTAACACATAAACTCCAAAAATTAAAAGAAATATAATGTTTGGACCCATTGGTTCTGGTGGGCTATCACTTCCTGTTTACATGGCTTATTTTAAAGCTGTGCACATTGATTATTTACTAATCTGGTATGTACCACTTAGATTGTAAGCTCTTCGGGGCAGGGACCCCCTTCCTATTGTTACAGTCATGTCTGAAGAGCTTATACCCATTATGTGTTTTATTATTATGTCACGCGTATTACTGCTGTGAAGCGCTATGTACATGGACGGCGCTATATAAATATACATACATACACCTCCTATATCTATTAGATGGAATTAAACCACAAGATTTACTGTAGACATCACTACTCTGCTTTACTAGAGATAGCAGTAACAATTTAGTCTGTATTCACCCAGCAATATTCCACTTGCTATGAATATGGGATTCTGTCACAGATAAATACAAACACACAATGCTCAATACCATGGAACCCTTTATTTCAAAACCCTGCACTCAGATCTGGTATGGTTAAACGCTTAAAATGCTCTAGATACTATAAAATTAGAGATTTAGGAGACCGGATTAAGAACTTTGTTGAAAGAAAAGGAAAATATAACTTCCCAACTGAAGAATTATTTTAGATATCTTCTCCTCGTCCTCTAATACCTACTTGGAATTCATATGTCGAGATTTTCATCAACGTAGTAACGGCTTCATTTTAGTACTGAATCAGGTTTTCTTGGCCTTTTCCTTATATGTAGAAATGGGAACAGGATCTAACGAATCTCTAATTCTGCAAATTTAGGAAGTGAATTAGGAATCAGTTGCAAAATCAGTTGAAAATAGCTGCAAGATTCTTTTTCAGTGGTATTTTACCCATCATCGGTTAAGCCAGAGGTTCTCAACTCCAGGACTAAGGACCGCCCAACAGGTCAGGTTTTCAGGGTATCTGTGCTTCAGCACAGGTGGCCCAATCACTGGCTCAGTCTAAGACTGAGCCACCTGTGCATAAGTAGGATCTGAGCCACCTGTGCAGGGATATCCTGAAATCCTGATTTGTTGGGGGGGTCTTGAGGACTGAGCTGAGCACCCCTGGGTTAAGCAACATTTCCCAAAAAATTATGCTATAGAGGTAGTAATATTGTGACAAATATGCTGCCCATACAACCTAAAAGGTTGCAGACCTCTGTACATAGGTTTGTACAATCATTAACAGGATCCTTGAACTTTCTCTAAACCCAGACCCTTGGTCAACCCTTGGATTAATAGACCAATTCATGGTGCTCCCAAGCATAAACATAAGATAATTACCCATTATTTTTTTTTACAGCAACCAGATGCTGTATCGCAGCCCCTTGGAGGCAGCAGCCTGCCCCACACATTGGTCATATTGAGCATTTATTGCAAACTATGTACATGGGAAAATGGACATGTTTTATTACCTTGTGCATGCACCTTGCATGTTATTTCCCAGAATCCCTGGCTGCAGTGGAAGAACTGTAGGTTAAGAGATAATGGGGAAAAAGCAGGGTTGCAGACCTATCTGAAACGTGAATGTGCTCACATGTGATATTTTTATTTACTGTATACATGTTTTATTAATAATTCTCACTTAAAATGTTTGCGTGTCTGGGATCCTTGGAGCCCAACGATGGCCAATGCACATTTTGGTGATTATATTTACCAAATGTAGCTTTATGATTTACAGGTATACCCCGTTTTAAGGACACTCCCTTTAAGTACACTCGCGAGTAAGGACATTTCGCCCAATAGGCAAACAGCAGCTCGCACAAGCGCCTGTCAGCACGTCCTGAACAGCAAGACCGGCTCCCTACCTGTACCGAAGCTATGCGCAAGCGTGGAGACTATAGAGCCTGTTACAAATGCGTTATTTACATCAGTTATGCACGTATATGATGATTGCCGTACAGTACATGCATCGATAAGTGGGAAAAAGGTAGTGCTTCATTTTAAGTACATTTTCGCTTTACATACATGCTCTGGACCCATTGCGTACGCTAATGCGGGGTATGCCTGTACTCTAAATTACTTATCCTACCTTATTTGATCAGTCTACCTTATTATGGGTTTCTATGTAACAGGGCTGTCTGCCTTCTGGAGATCAATTATGTATATTAAATATCAATGACCTCAAATGATAACAGATGACTTTGTATGTCTGCCAATTTGGACATTTTTCATCACTTTAAATTCCCTCAATTATTTTCACTTCTCTCCTCCACCAAACGAATGTAATAATAACTGTATTTCAATTATTTGAATGATGCTAGCCCTCTTTTTCTTCTTTTCTGTATCTTTTTCTGTATAACTAAATATCTCCCTCCCGTCTGTACAGCGATAATGTACACAACTGGACAACATTAAGTTTATATAGACCGGGAAATCTAAAAAGAGGAACACTAATTGTAAATATCAATGTGTCCACATAAGCTTTTACTGCTACTGCCAGAAATCCAATACCTGTTAAATACTAACTGGAACACCCTGTTATAATAATATAAACAGTCTCAGATAAGTCACACTGTTATAATCGGTAATGTTAGATAATCTGAAGCAAAAAAGGTGAGGCAGTACTACTTTTAAATCTTGCTAACCCCAAGGGAAATCCCAATAACTATGAAATAAATCAGCACTAAAGTAAACAAAGAGATAAGAAGTAACAGGGTTACACAAGAGTAATATCTCAGCGCATGCGTGTCACCTGTCTCCGGAGCACTGGCATAGTCCAGTGCTTTTTTTGTCATATTCGCATTGAGTGCTAGGGACATTACCTCTGTTACTTTATAGTTTTGGGAGGGTCAAGGATCCCTCCTGCCGTTCCCGTGCACCAGTCAGTACTTTATACTATATCTTGGGAGTACTGTCTGTAACGCCATACTTTTTGCTTATGACTGCAGGGTCGAGGATGACAAAGAAATGCCTAATTATATTTGAGGTAAGAAGAAGACACGCTATTAACTATATTTGAGGGCATTTTTATTAAATGGGCATGTGGTACGGGGTGAAATATAGTGGACTCAAACCCCTCCTAAGAGCACTGACTTTTTTGGATAATTCCTTTTATATGTGTTTAGAAAAACCTGGTGTTGAAATGTCTTCCACCAACAAAGACAAAAGGTTGCATGACAACATTAAGACACTCGGGCCTATTCTATAAGCTTTCATTAAAAAAAAATCGCTGGGTCGGTTACACCGCCAGTTTTTTGAGAGTTGCTATCACGGTATTCAGAGCCTCAAATACCTGCTATAGCAAAATGACCAAAACGGGCGAGTAGCCGGCGGCGTGATGTTCGCCTTTCTCAAAAAGGCTCACCCAGCGATCTGCAGTGATCGTGCCCAGCTGCATAGAGAGAGACGCCTCTCCCTGCGCATATCTTGCCAGCGATCGCAGTGTTTTAATAACATTTTTAATACTAGTGTGTGGGACCAGGGGGTCTCCGGAGCAGAACCGCATTGATTTCAGGTCCGGAGACCCCCTGCTTCCCGAGATACAGGCCTCGTTAATGGGTGCCGGTATCTCGTGAGATTTAAATGCATAGGAGATATTGGTACCCCACAACGGGGCCCGTATATCGGGAAGCAGGGGTTCCCCGGACCTCAAATCAATGCGGTTCTGCTCCGGAGATCCCCTGCTCATGCACACTATTTTATTTTATTTTCTTATTTATACAGCTTCATTACCTTAGCGGCTAGCCGCTAAGGCAATGAAGGGGTAAACTACCAGTGCCTGGTTTATTGTGGGTAGCGGGGTGGGTGAAGGTGGTATTTGGCCCTTGGTGGGTGTTTAGGCCTTGGTGGGGGTTACGAGTGGAGTTAACCCCTTCATAACATAGTGGTTAATACCGCTAAGGTAATGAAGGGGTTAACCCCTCCCGCTACCACCCTGTAGGACTAAACATCCATCCTTGGGGCTACTACCCCCTTCACCCAATCCCGGTACCCACAATAAACAAAAATACACACAACAACCCTACTACCCACCTCATCTACCCCCAACAACCCCGCCCCCAGCCCCCTCCCCCAACATATACAGTACAGTAATGGGCAAAATAACTATTATCCAGATATGGATAATAGCTCATTTGCCTATTCAAAATCAAGCATTTACCAGCCAGCATAAATAAAGTAAATAAGACTTTCTACTTACCCCTGCTATCATGAAGGGCATCCTTGTCAGCATACTCCAGGTCCATGTCCTTCGTTGCCAGCAAGAGTACATGAAAAAATACAATCTAATGGCCCCTAACCCCTTAATCAACGTAGCGATTAATAACCGCTATAGTAATTAAGGGGTTAACCCTGTTCCCTGCTACCCACCCGGGAGGCCTACCACCCCCCCCAGACCCACTGTACCCACCCTCTACCCATTGATTGGCACAGTGGTATATTAATGGGCATGATAAACCACTATAGCACTCAATGGTCAATCTAATACAAATCATTTAGGCCCAAAATACACAATTATAAAAGAAATACACAAGCACCTAAACACCCCAACAATAAAATAATTAAAAAGGCCTAATAGTACACATGAATAAAAATTATTCATCACCAAAACAGCAAAAGAATACAAATGATGTTATACCAAAACATAAAACATAAGAATAAAATTAAATAAACCCCTATCAAACCAATTCAAGAAATAAAAGCACAAGCCAACAAATCAATTAAATAAACAAAAGCACTGGCCAACAAATCAATCAGATCAACTTTTCCTGGCGTGAGGATTTGGGGAGAAAATCACCATTCTAGACCCGTGATTGACCTCGATAAACTAATCGAGGCTACTAGAATTGCATGAGTTTCAAAACCTGGCGATAAGTGGCTTTTTGCTGCTCGCCCAGCGATGTGCTTTGGACGGCAGCAAAAATGGACAATTCATGACTTTATCGCCCACTTATCGAGGCTTAGTGAATAGCAGTAGGCATTTGGGCCGAAAAAGGCCTCGATAAGTGGGTTATCGAGGCTTATAGAATAGGCCCCATTAGTAGAACAGGGAAACCCGGGCGCTACCTGGAACTAAATTGGAGTTGGAATGGGGTATACTATCCACCTTGAGAGTGGGCAAAGTGTCCCTCTGTTGCTGTTCCTCCTGCGACTCAAACCCCAAAGGAGGATCTACCCAGGATCCTTCAAAGATAGAGGAGACAGAAAAAGGGGGGATGGGGGAGCACAGGTGGAATAGTATATAGTCTGAACTCAGATATGTGAGACTCTGAGCTGCTGGTGTGGGTGATGTGAATCTATATATAATCTCAAACACTCACACGGCCTTGTGCAAATGCGTGTGCATCAAGGTATCTTTACGTCTTATGTTCTTTTCTTTAAGGATCTCGTCTGTGCTTTTCCTTCTTCGTTGGTGTGGAGTACTCTTTTGTTCTGGAGTACTCCACCTCTCGTCCGGGCTGGTTCTTCTGTTTCTGGTATTCGTTGTTACCCTCTGAATTAAAGAATTAAAGAACACAGGTTCAGCGACAATGGGATGACAAGCAAAAGAGGACAATCTAGGTTGGGGGTGATCTATGAGGTAGACGGTGTATAATCAAACACTCACACGGACATGTGTGGGTGTACTCAAGGGCTAGGGTATCTTTTGGCTCCCTGGATTGGTCTCACTGTTCCAAATAGCAAGTGATTGATTATAATGATAATAAATATAAAGTATTGTTACTCACACGGCCAAGTGTGAGTGCACACTTGGAAAGGTATCTTGGATTGGTCCTGGTGTCCTGTGTTGAAGAATTTCTAACCGCTCCTGTTCTGGATTCCTAGCTCCCAGGTGGGTAAATGAGGATATAAGTCCAAGGATACCGGGCAGAAACTTTATTGAAGTGTTAAAAAATTAAACAAATAAATTGATAAAAACAGGGGTATATAACAAACCCTCCGCTTGCTCAACTCGTGAGCTGCGGTAGGGGAAGGGGTTGGAGGCCCGTCTCTGGGATGTTCAGCAGTCTCGTGGTGCTACAGCCCACGCTCCGCGTCCGGATGGAGCTCTGTACTTCCCTGTTCCTGCTCCCGACGGTGGCCGCAGAGTATCAAAATAGTGGGGGGATTTTGAGCAACGCGTTTCACCTTATGGGCTTCCTCAGGCTCCGTAGTTAGGAAGGGTATGATACACCGCTCCACTTTTATGTGTTGTGGACATCCTAACTACTACGCCCCATTAGTACACAGCCTTTAAAATCACACACAACCTACTTGTCTCCACAATTTCCCAACACCTTTTGAATGATAATGTATGAATGTATGTACATCTTTTTTTTATATAGTGCCACCCAGGTACATAGCACTTTACAGCAGTAACACGCGTGACATAATATTACAACACAATGGGAATTAGCACTTCAGAAATAAAACAATAGGAAAAGGTGTCCGTGCGTCAAAGATCTTACAACCTAAGTGGTAAGTGGAGGAGAATTTACAGAGACAGAAAGAGGGTGTACAGTACAAATTGTATTTGGGAAATGATAATGTGCAAAGTGTTAGATGATCGGAAGCACTTTGGATAAATGTATGGAATAGAAAACATAATTATTATAATTATCATTATGAGAAAATGTTATGCTTCCATTACATTCTAATTGTGCATGTTCCATAATGCTGATATACATAGATTGGCTGCATTGTACTTGTATTAGTGCCTGGAATACAAAAGTAACACAGTTTAATGAGACATTGTTTGCCTAAGATTAGTTTATTATTAAATCATATTAATTTACCTTTTACAAGCCTGGAAGGGATACACATCTCCGGTAAAGTTGCTAAACCTCAATAAATATGTTGTTCTCAATTGGCATTTAATGAGCATTCAATAACTTTTGTCACCGAGTCTTCTTTTGCAGGTTTAGCGAGACGGCTTTTGTGTATTAATCAAGAAACAAAGCTCATTAAAAATATTTATGAAAGATAAACAACTTTTCTTGAGACATATTTCTTGCAGAGTTGTTTAGTCTCATGAAATGTCAATTAACATTCAAAGCACGGGGGCACTTGTTATACAGTAACATGAATCCCTTTCTTGTACAGCTCTCAATAAGTATTATAATGTGATAGTCATATTTGTCTGAGTACACGAGCAGGCTGAAATAAGGCAATGCAAAACAATTTCTCGCTATGCACCATCCCGACTCTTGCGTTCTTCTCAAGGATGTCTTCTTTCTACCCCCTTTGTATCTAAAGCCCTCTCCCGCCTTACACCTTTCTCACTGACTGCCCCGCACCTCTGGAATGCCCTTCCCCTCAATACCCGACTAGCACCCTCTCTATCCACCTTTAAGACCCACCTTAAGACATATTTGCTTAAAGAAGCATATGAATAGCACTGTGGATATTCTGAACACAAGTTACATAAAGCTTGGCCCCCTGCAGACGCACTTACCAGAATTCCCTCCTACTGTTTCTATACGTTCCCCTACCGACCAATTACATTGTAAGCTCCTTGGAGCAGGGACTCCTCTTCCTTAATGTTACTTTTATGTCTGAAGCACTTATTTCCATGATCTGTTATTTATATTATTTGTTATTTATATGAGGAGATTTCAAAGTTGAGGCAGGTGATCGGAAAATTAATGTTAAATTCTGGTCTGTGCATAGATTAGAATGTGTCCCCTATGCTCGTGGGGCCCCCAGGTAACTGCCCAGTGTGCCCTTGTGTTAAGACGGCACTGACACAGGGAGAATACGGAAGACAACAGCAACTCAACCATGTGGCACAAAGGCACAAGGGCAAAATATGGGGGCGCTTCACAGCCTCTCAGCATATATTAATCCCGCAACCTAAACAGTACATTAAAAAATTATTCCTTTATAATAGTGTGATATAGTTGAAATAAAATTACTTTGAAATCCCCGAGTAGAGATCAAGCAAGTAACACCATGTTATGTCAATCATTTTTTCAGTCACTCCTTGATCTTTTATCAGATGCAAGAAATGCCGACACTGCCAGCAATTACTTAATGGTTAAGCTGAAGATGAAAGGCATCTTAAAGTTTGTGTGTTTAAACAGATGATAAAAGTCAATTTGAACATGCGCCTCTTACTGTCTATTTATCAAAGTCCTTTGCTGTTTGTGTCACCTTGTCATTTTAATACCAGTAGAAGGAGATAGGGAAGAGACATATGACACACATTTAGCCCGCGTTTATAGTGCCGGCAACGTCGCGTCAAAACATATGTATTGGTTGCGATTGCTGGAAGTCACTTCAATTTGATTTTTTCCAGCGATTGCAGCGTGATGGCAGCGTAGCCGTCGCGTCACTGTCGCCATTGCCATCACTATAAGCGCGGCCTAAGATGTATCAAATCAAGTCAAATTCTACCAGTGTATCGTCTAAATTGTTGATACTTTTAAGGGTTGCAGAAGCTAAACCTTCGGAAGACTTGTGTGCTAAGAAGTCTGGTGTTGATTTTAATTTAGTATGTCAGGAAGGTTTCCATAGAGGAAGACCAAATCCTGAATTCCTAAATTATAAAAAGGCTTGTAAAAGGCCTAAAAGAGGAGCTGACGAAAGTTCCAGAGTCTGCTAAATAGCCTACATCAATATACTGACTATAGCCATTAGTCACTTTTAGTTGGGTAGAGCTACTAGGCGGTCCCCTGAAAGCAGTCCTTGGTGATCGGAAAGGGTTGGGGCTTGGGACAGCAAATACCTTTGTGTAGGATTGGATGCCATCTCCTTGTTAGCCATACTGGGTAAACTGGAACCCTGTCTGAAAGTATTTTTAGCAATGTATTTGATAGGAGGGAATGCATATGTAAATGCAGGTGTTTCCAAGGAAAGGAAAATGCATCCATTCTCCATGCTCCTCGGGTAAGCAAAAAAGTAGAGCGATCTCTTGCTGAATTTCCTCTGGCAGGAAAAGACATCTGCAAACTCATTCTGAACACTTGGGACATATGTTGCTGCAATGCAGATGTCCCACTATGTTTAGTTCCACAATTGTAGTGTCTCTCTGCAAAGTGCTCTCAAATGATACCCCCATCTGATTTATGTGCCCTCAATGTCTATTTGAATGAAGATAGATATTCCTGTTGTCGAGTTGGGAAGTAAAGCTAAGAGAACATTGTATGCCACACACAACTCTAGTACTGTACGTATAAGTGAAGGTAAGATTTATGTATTGACCATACCCCTTACTGCTATGTCCTGAGATAATCCCATAGCTGGAAAGGGATGACTATATCTGGCCCGTGCTGGAGGATTAGATTTGGAAGAAATGTATGATGAACCAAACCAAAAAGTTACGTTCAGACCAAATCGTTGAGGGTGTGCTGAGGAACAGATCACTCTGGTCTGATTTAAAGGAGAATCTACCAAGTACCATTGACACCAAGGCAGGATACATTTATGATGCTACTATTGCTCAAATATCTGAATTTCCAATATGTGACCCAAGGACCACCTCCTCCTCTTTAATACATGGGGCTCTAAATGCTAGTTTAGTAAAGTCAAAAACTTTAGAACGCAGGTCTAACAACTACCATGTGATGCTTATTTGGTAGAGGGCATCTTCAACCACAAGCTAACTCTATGCCATTTGAACATTACTCCTGTACCTCTGTCAGTTAGGTGATACCTCCTCAGAAGCACAATCCATGTTTGGGCGGAAAGATGTGGAGGTGCCCTTCATAGGTTCATCCTCAGACAGAGGGTATCTTAACCCTTGTGAGAGGATACTCTGAGGCAGGTACTTATAAAAAAATACCTTGTAAATATTTGAGGGGAATTTTTCAGCACCCCAAACAGGAAAAATACACCTGATATGTCCTTTGAAGGTATCCTCAAAGACGGTTATTGTTTTCTCATTTATTTCCTGCATTTTTGATCTTCAAACAAAGATACTTTGCAGCTGAATCCCATGAAGTAGATCTAGTGGGACCTGAAGAACTTTCCCTGTCGGGAAGTTTCCTAGCCTTCCCTGAGGAGGGACGTTATCTTCTTTAGCCAAGGAGCAAGAGTCACGCAGGACAAACCTCTTTCTCTTGCTGGTTATCTGCATAGAGGGATTCTTTTAGTGTCAAGACGTGGTGGGTGTGGAGTAGATATGGGTCAATCCGCCCAAATCCATTTCCCGGATTTTCTCGCACCCACCCCCCCTCCAATCCATTTAATGGTGTAAAATCCATGAATGGATTTGGTCGGTTTTAATTCACGTGGGCTCATCAAAAACAACCACTGAATACAATCCGTGGACAGATTTGTAGAATCCAATCTGCGGATTCAGCAATCTATTAGCGCATTCTTAAGTATCCGCCATCGGATTGCTGAATCCGTGGATTGGATTCTACAAATCCACCCATGGGTTGCAAAATCCGCGGAGTGTATTTGTAATAATGATAATAAATCAGCAAACCGCGAATCACCTTTTCTGAGATTGATCCGCTGGAATCTACAGACCAAAGGAACCGGCCGATCCGCTGCGGATCAAAATTCGCCATAAAAAAACGCCCATCTCTAGAGTGGAGTAGCCCCGGGGTGGAAACCCAAGGGAGTCTATCATGGCGACCGAAAACCACATCCTCCATTCTGCACCGCCAAAAAGAATCGGAGCAGGATCACATAAGCACAGAAGCCCGCAGTTACTGTACCTGCAGAACGATTTGTGAGGTCGTGCTGCAGGAGACCGCCTGCTCCCATCAGCTGTTGCTAGGTGGCAAGTCTCCCTAGAAGAACAAGAGTTAATGACTTCACATACCATGTGCGAGAAATAGTTTGAAAACTATAAAACTCATTCAACTCATCAGTTTTTATGGATTGTGGGGGACTCAGGAAGTGGGGTTATTAGTTATTTTGTTATTCCAATTAGATGCAATCAGATGTATGCACATCTGCTCTATATCATTGGAACCGCTAGGAGAAGGGAAGGGTACTTAACATGCAATAAGACATACATATGCAAAAGATAAGGGAATTAAAACAGATCCCACTTGCTGTTAGTGTAAAAAATAAAAATGAATGAGTATGCTTCTCTTTTCTTTTGGTCCATTTAATTTGAATTGTATCTAGCAATTAGTGATTTTCCCCACTATCTTTACACTAACTGTATTGCCATGATTAGCCAAACAAAGTCTGGATTAACAAGCCGTCTATAGATACCACAGTCTTATCCCTAACAAGATTGGGTAAAGATAGTAAACATTCTTCAAAGTATTTGATTACTATGGAAATCATAAATGTTCAAAAAATGATACTTGTACTTGTTTCATTTGTTGAAAATGGTGTTAGTCACGTACGTTTTATTTAATGAACAGGTCAGTGTCGCTTGCTCAGTTTGGTCCTAAGAGGGACTGCGCCTTTAACCGTCTAGTCTTTCATTCTGCGTGATGTAGTTGTCGTTGCACACATTCTCGTGTATGTGCATGGTTTAGCCGTGATTGCAGTCTTGTTTGTGGCAGACTTCTGTGACAGTTTGTTGCTGATAAACTCTTACTAGAGCCTAGAGCAGACAAGTAATGCAGTGAGAGTACAACAGATTGTATCATCGTTTGGCAGAAAAATGTCCCTTTCCCAGCATGAATTCATCTTTTGTGCAACTACAGTAGGTGCAGTGAATAAGTATGATACGTTTAATTAAATTAAATTAAATAATTACCTCCTTACAAATAATCAGATAGGCATAAATATTTTAAAGCGATGCCCCCCTTTTTATCTTCCATTTTCAACAGGGAACGGATTGTTAAAATTGTTCGTAATGTAATTAAACGTAAGCAACTCCCTCCATTAAAGGATCACATATTAAAGTGGGCTGTATAAAGAAGAGCTAAGGCAAACATTACTGCAGATTATATTTCAGGTTTCAAAAGTTTAAAACATCTGCAGGGTCAATTAAAATATAGGATTTTAAATATTTCTACTTGTCTGGTCTTTGTATGGCACGGGAAACCAACAGAATGAACAAGAATACTGCAGGTTAACAGAAATTTCATCGGATGAATAAGATTTTCTGTCATTTGTGACAATAATATAAACCAAGACTTCCAGACTAAGGCCCCGTCCGCACTGCTCATGGCTGCGCATCCGACGCTAAAAAGAAACAGCCCTCTATGGGGCAGGCAGGCAGTGCTTGTGCATGCTAGCACAAAGCGCGATGGCACGACCACCGTTCCCAAAGACAAGAAATTAGTCTTTTGGCGAGCGATGGTCACTTCACAGTTCAGCCAATGAGGGCGAACCAGCCGCGTGATGTCATGACCGTGCCCGCGCCACGCCTCCCCATCGTGAGTCCTTCAGATCGCTCGTGCGAAGGGCACGAGCGCCGCCAGGTGCTCCGTCGCGGGCGGGACCTGCTCACAGGGGCCGCAACATAAGCCAAATGTATTTATTTTGTTCAACCAACCAGATAACGTCTCCATAACACTGGTCTCCAATATATATTTTTTCTAACTTGGAGCAAGGAAGGTGGATATTTCTGCTTGGCAATTGTTGATTTTGTTGCATTTTAAGATATTCTGTATTATTGGCTTCAAATACACAGCAATTTTTAAAATGCCGGCTTTATGCCTAAACAGAAAAAAAAACTTATTTGTTCATCAACATTAATTCTGTAAGTGATATGGATCTATTGCTAGTGCAAGATGTTGGATACCTTCCTTCTTTTGGAGTAACTGAGATCGTAGCCAATAGTATTTCTGGAGGTAGGGTTGCACAATCCAAAAAAACATTAAATAGCTAATTTCTTGTAATACAAAGTAGTAAAGCCATCAAGACCCGGGGCTATTAATGTATTAAAAGGATTTAATGGGTTCCATGACCTCCTGTAGGGTTATGGGATGACCCCAAAAAATCAGAGGCGTGGGTGTCAAGCGAGAGAAGAGTGCACAGAGATTGATATTTGCCGCAGTGTTGACGAGTGTGATATTTTGTATAAAGACTCGTACAATTTACAAATTAGCTATTTATTTATTTCAAGTTGTAGGTTGAAAACACAGAGATTGATTAGATCAAATTAATATTGCAGCTGGCTTGCATGTTTCTTAGTTCAGTTGCTAACAATCTGTTCAGGAATTAATTTGGGACTTCATTGAAATATCCTCCAATTGTAAGAAATCCTTTCAATAAGGGGGGAAACATTTTGGGCCTCATGCAGTAAGCGCCGAAAAGCTACTTTTCGCCAGCTTCTCACAAAAAATGCCTACTGCGATTCAGTAAGCCCCGAGAAGCTGCCGATAAGACCAAAACTCTGCAGTTTTTTTTGGCGAATGTTTTTTTCCGGCAGACGTGATAAGCCACTATTCGGTGCTCATCGCCAGCTTTTCTAACTCGCTCAATTCTAGCAGCCCAGATCAGCTTTTTGCAGCTGTTCGCTGCACTAGAATTGAGAGTTCCTCTCAAAATCGTCGCGCCACAAAAAGTTGGCAAGAACGTGGGGAGGAGCGGCGAGAGAGGGGACTTAGAAAAAATCAGGCCCTTTTCCTGCATCGCATTGATGCCGGGGTCTCCGGAGCTGATACCCATTAATACAAGCATCGGAGACCCCCGGCATGAACCGCTTTGATTTCTGGCTCTGGGACCCCCTGCTTCCCGAGTTACTCTCCCCGGTTTGGGGCATCGGATGCCAGTGTTGCCGGGATTTTTTATTGCGTCTTCGTCGCGTGACGTGTGACATGTAAACAATGGAGGCGATACCGGCAACCCATATCTGGGCCTGTAACTTGGGAAGCAGGGGGTCCCCGAGGCTGAAATCAATGCGTTTCAGCTCAGGAGACCCCCTGCTCCTTCACAGTATTACTAAAAATTACATTAAGTCAGCTTCATTACCATAGCTGATAGCCGCTACGGTGATAAATATTGTTTATTGATATGTGTGTTTTGATACGAGTGTAGATGTGCAGGGGGTCTCCATAGCAGAATCGCGTTGGTTTGATGTCCGGGGACCCCCTACTTCATGAGATACAAGTCCCATTATGGGGTGCGGTATCCCTCTGCAGGATTTAAATCCTCCGGTCACGTGATTGGGACATCTTTGTGTGCGCTGCTGTACTCCACGCGGCATGAACGCCACCAATCGCCCGAGGCACACGTGTTTATCGTGGTTGCTTTGTTTGAATTTCATGGATTGTGTGCAATTAAATGCAATGAAATAAATGAATTGTAACGTTGCTCCCTGCCTCCGTTAACATGAGAACACTTATCTGCTGCCGGAATCACTGCATGGTCCATGCACTGATTCTGGCAGCAGATAAGTGTTCTCATGTTAACGGAGGAAGGGAGCAACGTGATTGAGAAGACCCTAGGGAATGATTCATGTTGAAGAGGATTTACAGAAGGTTGGGGATATCTCTCTGAAGAAAGCAGCTCCAGGACTTCTCTTATGTATCTTCAGCCCATGACTGATCAGTGAACAAGAAGCAGGACCCCCCATTCAAATTTCATGAACCTGGCGAAGCCGAGTTATCGGCAAAATGCGTAGCTCCTTCTAGTTTGCTGTTTCTGACCCACGGGAGCCTCTGTAGTCAGTGTGAGCATGTGACGGTTCAGGGGATTCCTGCTTCCCAATGTGTCCCAGTCACCCCTGGTCTTTCCTCCTTTTGGAAATTCATTTACAATCAGAGTCTGGATATTTTGATTGTTTTAACCCCTTGCTCCCCCTGTTTTCCGTATTTTATCTAACATTAAGGGTCTTGGATGGTCCCTCTAGGTGTTGAAGCAGAAGGGATTCTTAGGTCATCTCTCATTGCCTAGAGAGACCCTTTTTGCCAATTGTTGGTAACAGTATTTATTCATTTAATTTATTATATAATTTTTTTCTGGATTTATAAGTTAAGGTTAGCGCCTGGGTGTTCTGTTCTATATCAGGTGTTTAAAAGCCAGAACACTAAAATGCCATTTTATGCACTCGCGTCTTAAGGCCGTACAGTTGGCCGCTGCATCTGTATGTAGTCAATTCACAGAAATTTCATGGACAGATAGAGTTGGAAAATTGGGTACAGGGGATAAAGTGTTTGTGAGTTTAAGATTGAAAAAGATAAGTTTAAACATCACAAAGCATCAGCAAACGGCAGCGAACAGCTCACACCTTTTAGTTGCCCTTCAGCTAAGCGAAAGGCTATCCGCCTTTGGGGCAACGCAGATGTACACTGGGGTGGTTGAGATTCAATGTAGCTGTGAACACAAAGTTATTTTTCTTCTTGGCTCATTAACATTCCAGTGGGTGGAGTTTACGTTCCACAAAGTACAAGCAAATGTTAACTCTTAGTACTCTGGTCCTGTGCCGAGGGGAGCAGCTCTTGAGGAGCACCATCAGGCTGTCCGACTTTGGGGTGACGCAGATGTACACTGGGGTGGTTGAGATTCAATGCAGCTCTGAAAACAAAGTTCATTGTGTCCTCTTGGCTCATTAACATTCCAGTGGGTGGGGTTGACGTTCAACAAAGTACAAGCAAATGTTAACCCTTGGCATGCTGGTGCTGTGCAGCGGGGAGCAGCTCTTGGGGAGCCCCATCAGGCTGCCCGCCTTGCTTTCGTGCTTCACACCAGTGCTTTCTGAAGTCCAGACTGAAATGTGAGCATTATATTTTTGCGAAAAATGACCTTAATGGTAGGTTGGCTCCCCATCTTGGAATTGGAGCCAGAACTATTTATTTCTTTATTTAGAAAATGTTTTACCAGGAAGTAATACATTGAGAGTTAACTCTCGTTCTTAAACTATGTCCTGGGCAAAGAGTTATGATAACAATTCATGATTACAATAAATGAACAGAGGTTATACATTCAATGTACAGACATTTGATAGGCAGTTGGAGATGATTATGTGTAACATTGTAAGATTAAAATGGTGTTAGATGAGGAAGGATAAGCCTGCAATGTGTTAGAAGAGGCCCTGCCTCAAGGAACTTACAAACTAGTATGTGCCTGTGGAGAACCACCAATTGGGGGCTGGCATGGGAAAGGCTGTTTGCACTAAAAGAAGTGGGAAGCATCCCCCTTGTGTGATTCCTGGGTCTCTGTGTTAAGAAAGAGCAGCAGTCGTGTCCCAAAGTTGAAATCAGGGATTAGACCAGCATTGATTTAAAAAAGGGTTCCATGTAGGAGTGGAGCTCAGCTAAGGAGCAGTCATCTTGATCAACACCCCATTTTAATACATAGCATCAACCATCCATGTACACAGTGCTGTACAAAATAGATTACAGATAATTAAAACGACAGGATAATAGCATAACAACGAAGAGAATCTCTGCCTCGCAGACCTTCAATCGTTGAGGTACAGTGTAAGACATGCACTGTACATTAATAGTAACAATAACTGTAAGTAAATGACTCAGGACCTCTTTCACTGTAAACAGGGTAAGTGCTTATGTTTGAATAAGTATAGTGTAGGTAGTACATGGTTTCAGTGCCTTTGAAATGACTCCTATCTTTACAACATATACCATTAACAAGTGATTGATACAGTGTTGCATGGTTGACTGTTTTATTAGATTTCCAAAATACTTTCCAAATGGCATTGCCACTTAAATGTATTATATCGGTACAGCTGAAGTCAATATTAGCTTTAGTGTAACTTCCATGTATTACAAATCATTTCATTCATGTCAGTCACTTTATTGTGTGTTCTAAAAGATGATGAAGTCAGTGGATCTTGACTTCTTCGACTTGAACAGGATAAATTAGGATGTTGCTTCCATAAATCCCCCAATACACGGTGAAACAATGTATACTTGATTCAAAGCATTGTGTAACTTCAGAGTTCAAAAGCACTAAATCTAGTTTTTACTAAAGATCAGCTAGAAGGAGTGATACTAGTTGGTAGTTTATTTGGTCAATTCTTCACTTTATTTCACATTATGAAGGGGTGATCCCAAAACACTGTGCTGTGCTTCTCTTTTTTTGCAAATAAATGCTGAAAATGTTGTTCCAAATTCAGTAAATATGACTTGTGTGCCAGAGTTAATATTTCTATAAATGCTACCACTTCGCCTCATATTAAACAACTTCATCCATTCTTGTTCTACACATTGGAATTAAAATGTAATATCCAGTCGGAAGTTTTAATATAAAGGATGGCTCTGGAAAGAGTCCGTTTATATTGTTAAACCTGACTTCTACTTCAACTGTGGACCAACTTGGAAGGACTCCAGACTCACGGGATCGCAGTAATAGCGGCCATGTAGCCCCGGGGAAAATTAATGTAGCACTATGCGCTTCATAATCATTTTGGACTGAAAGGGTTAATGTATGTATATCTTTATTTATATAGCGCCATTAATAGTGCTTCATAGCAGTAATACACGTGACACATATAATATAAATAACAAATAATACGAATAACACTTGAGGGGAATAAGCGGTTCAGACATAAATGTAACATGTAACATTAGGAAAATCTCTTCCCAGAAGATCTTACAATCTAACGTCCAGAGACAGTAGGAAGGTGTTCTGGTAAGTGCATCTGCAAGGGGCCAAGGTGGATGTATGAGGTGTAAAGTATCAGCCACGGATACTTATATGTTTTGTTAAGGAGGTAGGTTTTAAGATAGGTCTTAAAATGTGGATAGAGAGGGTGCTAGTTGAATATTGAGGGGAAGGGCATTCCAGAGGTGTGGGACAGTCAGTGAGAACGGTTTAAGGTGGGAGAGGACTTCAGATACAAAAGAGGTAGAGAGAAGACATCCTTGATTAGAACACAAGAGTCGGGATGGTGCATAGCGAGAAATTAGGCTGAGATGTAAGGAGGGGCAGAAGAGTGTATAGCCTTAAAACTGAGAATTGAGTATGTGATATGGGATTTGATAAGAAGCCTGGAGACGGATTACAGCAGGAGAGACACCGAGACAGATTCAGGAGAGAGTAAAAAGATTCCGACAGAAATTTCGGATAGATTGTAGTGGAAACAGGCAGGCCAGACATCAGGAGGTTACAATAGTCAGGACGGGAGAGAATGAGGGCCTTCATCAGAATTTTAGCAGTAGACAGAGGAAAGGGTGTATCTTAGTAATATTGCAGAGGAAAAAATTCAGGTTTTTTTTAATGTGAGAGGAGAATGTGAGGGAGGAGTCAAATGTAACACCCAGGCAGTGTGCTTGTGATACTGGGTGTATGATAGTGCTTCTAACAGTAATGTAGAAGGAGGCAGTAGGGCCAGGTTTGGGAGGACATATGAGGTGCTCCTTTTTTGACATGTTAATTTTGAGTCGGAGCATGGCCATCCAGGATGATATCACAGAGAGATTCAGAATCTTTGGTCTGAACAGCTGTTGTAAGGTCAGGGTTGAAAAGTTAATTTATGTGTCATCAGCATAGAGGTGATATTTGAACCCAAGAGAAGTGATTAGGTCATCTAGAGAGAGTGTGTACAGAGAAAAGAGGAGGTCCCAGGACAGGCCCCAGGGGTACCCCCACAGAGAGCTCAATAGATAAGGAGAAGGTGTTAGCAAAAGAGACACTGAAAGTACGATGGGAGAGGTACGGTAAGAGGACATCCAGGATAGGGATTTGTTACGGATACCAAGAGTGTGGAGAATGAGAAGGAGAAGAGGACGGAGGACCACATGAGCAGAGCAGAGCAGCAAAGGAGAATGGCCGAGGAGAAGACTGCCCCAGCGGGCCGACCCGGAAGTCTTTACTGAACTCAGGTGTCTGCCGCTGATACAGCGCCGCTAATCCTCATCCTTCTTCCCACCTTGCTCTGCTCTCATGGTCCTCAGACCTCTTCTCCCACTGTCCTCCTCCTCTGCTGCCCTGCTCCAATGAAACCAGGTAGGTGAGAGGTGCAGGAGATGTAGGAGGGGGTGAGAAAGGAACGGGGAGGAGCAGATGAGAGAGGAGAAGGAGGGGGTGAGAGAAGAAGAGGAAAGAAGGGTGAGAAGAAGAGAAGCAGGGGGGTGAGAGAGGAAGAGGTGAAGGAGAGGGTCAAGGGAGGAATAGGAGGAGGGGGGTTAGAGAGGAGGAGGAGGTGAGTGAGTGAAATAGGAGGGGGGAGAGGAAGAAGAGAAGAGGGGGTGGGAGGAGGAGGGAGTGGTGAGAGGAAGGGGAGAAGAAGAAGGAGGAGGGGGGTGATTGAGGAGTGGGAGGTGAGAAGAGGGTGCGATGAGAGAGGATGAGGAGGGGGTGAGAGAGAATGGTACTATAATAAGGACTTCAGCAGGGCTGAAGTTTCGCCTAGGGTGCTGAATACTCTTGCACCAGCCGTGATTATGAGAGCTGTCTTGAAGCAGGGATATCCTTAAAACCTGACCTGTTCGTGGCCCTGGAGGACTGGAGATGGCCAGCCCTGATGTAGAATAAATAGACAAATAGTTTGAACAGCACGTGGACCATAGATATAACAGTCTAAGGGGGTCTATAGGTAACGTGTGGTGCCGGGAGACAGTAAGTCCATTTTCATCGTTTCCAGCACTCCAAAAAAAAAAAAAAAGAGAGAGAGAAATTTGTATATGTTGCCAAAAAAGTAAAAAAAGATTTGTATTTAGATTACAAATTCAAGAGGAGTTGCACAATACAAAATTACCAAAACCAATAATAATAATATAGAGAAGTAGAAAATTGTTTCTTTACACGAATGTTCTTCTACTGCAAAAAAATTAAATAAAAAAATCAGACAGAACCCCAGTTCTATGGTTCAGATAGTGACTTGTCCAGGCAAGCTGTTGAAATATATACAAAGTAAACGTAATGATAGTGGTCCAGCTTTCTTCTTGCAGCTTTGGAGTCCTGAAAGCAATTCAATGGGGTTACAGATAGTCCTCGCTATCCAGCATTTCACTTTACAACGAATGGCATATCCAACGCTTTACAATGCAACCCTATGGGCTGTTTTTCGACGCCGGAATGCATTATCTGAGCCTGAATGTGTTCACTATCCAATGCTACTTCCATAACGGATTCCGTTGGATAACCGAGGACTGCCTGCATCAATGTCCACAGTATTAGCAACTTTTTGGGCAGAGCCTTGCCCGATCTCAAGCTTCAGTGATGTAGAATAGTTTCAAAGCCCAATTTGAAGCCAAGCCGTAGGTACTCAGGAGATAGATTGCAATGCTACTTGTAAGGGATATACAGTATTGACGAGACTGTTGTGTTACTCTTACAGTGAGTATGAGCGATCTTTCGGCCTGAGAACAAATGGCAGAAGGTTATTTTCTTTCTTTTTATGAAGGTCTGGTATCAAACTCATTCCTCTAACAACGACAGTCATGTTTTTTTTCCCTCCACTTACTTCAGGCCATGATTACAAATAAATCCTAGCTGCTTTCCACACCAGGGATTCTTTTCTTGTCTCCGTCCATTTCATCTGAATGTGCATATGTCAAGCGTAAAGATGAATTAGTAGAAACACTGTTGCTTGAGTTACTCACAATATCCTACCACCACCATCATTTGTTCCCTGCTCTTACTGAATAGAAACCTAATTACTCTAACATACTGCTCTTCCAGGTCCTCATTCTATGAAATTATCAACTATTCATAAATCAAGGAGCTCTGCATACTTGCAAAATCATTTTCTATTGAAACATGTTTTTTTTTCCTTATTATTCCAGGGACAATGGGGATTATTCAACCCTTTTAAAGCATCGTTGCCTCCACCAGATTCAAAAGGGGTTACAAATCAGTGTTGCAATGAACAGCAGAATTGGACTAAAAGCCTGAAAAATCCATGTACTTCAACTTAAAAATAGTAACAAAAGAGCAGAGAGCAAAATACAAATAGCCAATACACTCTGGTATTTGTTTCCAGGGAGACATTTCCAGGGGGTCTATTTTGAAGCAAAATTGACACACAGTGTCATTTTCATACTGCTGCTCTAAACCTTAATGTATAAAGCTTTGCGATTTGGGGAATATAAAAAAGTTAAGAGATACATGACGATCAGATGAGATTTGATTTTCATCCTTCAGGCTGTGACAAAAACTTCCCTCAAGTTTAAGATGGAGTAATGCCTCTTCCTTCTTCTAAGCTGCACCAGATGTAAGAAACGTTGTTACATTTGACACAACTGAGCATCGAACAATGGCAGTGTCTCAAAAGACACCTTGCTCTGTGTTGATACATTTGCCCCAAAGGGTTTTTGGGAGATTAGAATAAAGTCCTTCCATATAAATAAAAAACCAAACATTCCAATAATTCCCTTTTATTGGCTTATTCTATATCAACCAAAACAGCCAGACCGACCTGGATGATAAAGAATAATATATTTATTTATAAAATGTTTGGCCAGGCAGTAGTACATTGAGTTACCTCTCGTTTTCAAGTATGTCCTGGACATAGAGTTATGATGACAAATAATACATGGTTACAAGTACATAGATACATAAGTGAACAGGGTATACATTATATACACGACATTGCATGCTCAGTTAAAGATAATATATATTATAGGCATGTGTAACAGTATCAATCCCTATTGCGTGCCTAATTTTAGTCTCCTCCATTTAAAATCCGGAGTTTGTCACAAACCAAACTGCTACATCTGCTAACTTCTACTCTTACAGCAAAGGAATTTGATACATACACATGGATGCATGCCCGGTATACCACTGACTTTTTTTTACATGTACATATATATACATATATATATGACATTTTTTTTAAAATAAATTAATTCTGTAGTATTAGATAAGTGTTTTTCCCCTTTTATTCAACTCTTTCTTAGGGCCATTTTAATGAGTTTTAAACCATCCTTTGATTTCTATAGCAGGCTTTTGCCCACCTCCCCAGCAGTGCCAGATCTTTGCAACAATTTCCTGTTTGTGATAATTTGTTGCCAATACTCCCAGCAGTTTGAGCTGCAAACGGTAACAATAGATAATGTTACTTTAGTAATATCAGGATACATTGTAGCTGCTGACTTACATTCACTGAAGGATTGATTGAATCTGAAAGGCAGCTATTATGTCAGGCACACAATCGGGATTTTGACAGATTTATAACAGGAGCATCAAACGATTGCCAGCTTAGGTAAGAATATAGAATTCTACATTGCCACATGCAAATAAGAAAAAAAAGAAGAAAGAGAAAGGGGTTAATGTAGCATAGCAGTGCGGCAGCGCTATTCTGTGACATCACCCAGTGCTGCCGCCGAGCAGAATCTTGGTTATACCGAGGAGGGAGAGCAGAGGAGGCTTAGAGGCATGGCCGCGACCGTCGCTTGCATAACCACCTGCATTAGAGGCAAGCTACATTGTTTTGGCGCCGCGTGTACGCACGTTTTTGTGTATATGTCGCAAGATTTGTGAACTCTATTTCTACTGCAGTATGTTAATCTATAGTAAATCTAGCATTAAAATGAATCTTCCCAATAGAATGATACAAAAGAAATACTTTGGGAACTAGGAACAAATGTAATGGGCAGAAACCTTGTGCTTTTTTTTGTCTTAAACTAATACAATAATATACTGCAAGAAGAGAATTTTCACGTAAAGTCAGTACCACAACAAACTGGGTTTCAACATCCAGAACCTGAGATGTGTGTCAAGTCCTATAACCTCTTTGTTACCAGAGTGGCCCACAATTCATTCCCTGATCTTAAACTTGAGTCTAGGCGCAAAGTTCATCTTTCCTGTCTTGCCTTCAAATACTTTCTGGGCAAGCTGCCCGTCTACCTGAACAAGCTCCTCACCCCTACCACATGCAGCACTTATCACCTGAGATCTGACTCCAAAAGACTGTTCATGGTCCCACGGTTCAACAAAGTATCCGGCCGCTCTGCCTTCTCTTACCGTGCACCCCAAAACTGGAACAGTCTACCGGACACTCTCACTGCCGCCACCAGTCTAAGTTCTTTCAAAACTAAAGCCGTCTCACATTTTAATCTGGTCTGTAATTTATATACGCCTATAATATAAATTATCTCTAACTGTGCATGCAATGTCTTGTATATAATGTATAACCCTTTTCACTTAATGTAACTATGTATTTGTAACCATGTATTTGTCATTTTAACTCTGTGCCAAGACATGCTTGAAAACGAGAGGTAACTCTCAATGTATTACTTCCTGGTAAAACATTTTATAAATAAATAAACTGCTTGTGGTATCTTTGTGTAGTTTTCCATTCCTGAAATACTAAGAGGCTTACTTTTTAAACACCAAAGCGGACGATCTGGCCATTTTGGAACTAAATTCTCCATTTATTCAATAAGAAATTCCTGCCGAAAACATCCTGATCGGCCGCTTGGAAAGAAATACAAACAGTGTACACTTTGGGACCAGGGTTGCTTCGTATGACTGTAGCATTTTGGAGCAGACTGTTGCTTTAATGTATTGCATAGAATAGCAGACAAACTACAGAGCATGTGTCAGGGTTGTATGAGCATCTAATCAACTTGGCACCTTGGCATTTCAGATGATAAACAACATTGTCTCATGTGTCTGGGACACAAAATTGAAGCAGTAAACTTTTGTTAGTGTTTGCTTTGTCAGGGAAGGAAGACAGAAGCTGGATTTATTTAACTAACTAAAACTATGGAATGTGCAGTATTTAGAGGAAAATCTGAACACACACACCATATATCAGTTTGTGATATGGCCCAGTCTCCCGTGCTCCTGAAAGCAGAGCCCAAACATTACCTTAGCTCTTCAGGCAGAAAATAATTAGTGGATTATTCCTACATTCGTGCCAATAGTTAATTATTCCATTCATTTAAATCCTTCAGTGAGTAGTAAAATCATTGCACTGCATATCCTCAATTTCATTTTAAAGTTGTTTCTGTGGTTAATGTAATAATCATTGTTTGGTGCATATTGGCTCTATGGTCAGGGTGTATCCTCAATGCAGTCTGCAGGAATTTAGCTGTGGTTAATAATGTTAACCGTGATTTGATAATCATAAGTATATTGGCCACTTTTATATAACGTGGTTCAATACATGGCCTTGCTTTCTCAAACGCTTGTGTTGTGAATTGTGAGTTAAGGACTGTCTTCAAACGCGCATATCTCATCCCAGTATTCACCCAGACTTTTACAAATAGGTCAGACATAGAATTCCACTGCACAGTTTTCTTTATAACAGTGTCAATAACAGACCAATATTTCAGTGCATCATCAGTCTTGTTCCCCATTGATATTCCAAAGATGAGATAAATTATATTCCAGAAATATATATTTATTCCCAATTGATTGTGAGGAAAGAAAGATTCCATGATCCATCACTGCACTGAAAAATGATCTAATGCAGTTTGTTCTTCAGCCTCACCCTCCCTGCATCACTCTGTGCAATGGAGCAAGTCAAAACAAGGTGCTGTATTACTGAGGAATTATTGTTAATTAACTGCATGCCATAAACAGAGCCCTGCCTGTCTTGACAGTGATACAATCTCTTTTAAATCTATGTAATAGGCAGTTACATCTACCACTTACCAAGCAGAATAAAGGATGGAGATTAAAGAAAAAGGTAACTCTTTCACCACCACACATTTTGTTGCAGGCCCCCAAGCACTAAGGTGGTTAACACATCAGGACCACTAATCAAAATATAGAGAAGTTACCAGCACACTATCAAGTGTCATCGACAGTTTCATTTATAAGATATATGCATGTTTTATCCCATGGGCATGTCAGAGACAGTGATGCCTCCACTGATATCATGATAAGAACAATGTATGTACAGTATGTATGTATATCTTTATTTATATAGCACCACCCAGGCACAGAACGCTTTACAATACACGTGACATAATATTGTAACCCATAATGGGAATAAGTTCTTTAGACAAAACAGTAGCAATAGAGTCCCTGCCCCCAAGAGCTTACAATCTAACTAGTAAGTGGAGATAACTTACAGAGACAGTAGGAGGGTGTTCTGGTAAGTGCGTCTGCAAGGGGCCAAGGTCAGTGCATATGAGGTGTATAGTATCAGCCAACGGAGCTGCCCATAAGCTTCGTTGAAGAGCTGTGTTTTAAGAAAGGTATTGAAGGTGGAGAGGATTGGTGCCAGTCAGATATTGAGCGGAAAGACATTCCATAGGTGCGGGGCCGTGAGTGAGAGAGGTTTTAGGTGGGAAAGGGCTTTAGATAGAAAAAGGGGTTGACAGAAGACAACCTAAAGCATATTATAATAGATTTAGAACTGGGGTTATTAAGTCCCACTAAATATCATTTTACATTTCTTTCTGTAAAAGCTACTGGAACATTTCACAATTAAATGTATTCATCAGCATGAAAATAAGAAAGTAAATGCAATCAGAATTGAAAGGTGAGCATTGGAGGGTTACTGCAGATTTATACTGATCATCCACCAAGAACTAGTAATTTTCCCTGAGTAGGTTGCAATATAAAACAGTAATGTTGGTGCCTGCTTTTTCTTTCATGGCAACTGCTGTGCTTGTGAAAAGTGTTTGATGAGGGCTAATGTTAAGCAAAATGCTTCCTTTATTCAGGCAAATGTAATATAATGCTGACCACTTATAGATCACCAATGGCCATTAAGACATTGAGTTGATGCTGAGCATATCAGTTTCATGTTCAGGTCCTTTGAAGTCATCAACTTTGCACAAGTTGCAAAGTTGATGATTTTGGGAATTTATTGGTACCATGTAGGGACAAGTTGCTTGGCATCTTCATACAAAGGGATGGATCAAAGCCTGAATTCTGAATCTGGAACTACTTCAGTTCTCCTTTGTGCTTCTTCCAACTAAGGGCCAAAATCATTAAGCGCCGGAACGGGTTAGTGCACCCAATCCGGTGTCAAGTTCTATTGCCTGTAAGGGAAGGTAAAGACGAATCTGGTTCACTAGCCCATACCAGTGCTTGATTAATATGCCCCAGATGTACAAGGTCTAATGCCATGTTAACTGCTGTTCCTAATAGATCAGCATCAGACCATATACCAAATGTGTCTCTGGAGGAAAGGTGCTTGTTTGCAATGTATGAACTCATGAAATGAGCCTCCTGTCAGACAAGAATATAGAATTGTAGGAGATAAATCAAACGATTTGAAATCTACTCTTAAATATAAAGTATGTAAGTGTAAACATGCAATAATATTCAACACTAGCAATAAAGTTTCAAGGTATCATGTTGGCCTCTCTGTCTCACACACAGCTCACCCCTTGGGAAGCGGGGGTGTAGCGGGAATTCTGCTCTCTTCTCACTGTAAAGTTTAGCTCCTACCTACACCTGCTTCCAGGATATTCTCATTATTTGAGGTCCATACTATCTGCTTTTTCTCTCCACTCTTTGTATATCGTTGTCATCTATAGGCCACCTAACTCTACTTGCTCACGCTTCAATTTCCTTTCATACTTCGAATCCTGGTTATTCTTCTTCCTCTTGACTCACTCACTCTCCGCTTAAGGTGCTTTCATTCCCACATTGATGACCCCTCTCATTCCTGGCAAAAGGGAAACACAAAATTATAAAATGGGGATTATTTGTTCGGCAGCCTCCTGACCCAACCCTTGCTTCCAGAAATGGCTTGTCTGGACACTCTCTGATTGCCCCCACACATTTATTGGTGCCTTCCAGCAATGGTCGGTTTGGTTTAGCTTGGGGTTTTTTTTTTTTAGGTTTATTTTTCATTAGTAACAGCAAATCATACACTTACAAAATGAAAGATAAACGTCCTTTGATGTATCCCATGACAAGAAATGGAATGTACCAAGACCAAAAACAGAGAGCAATTGCTGATATCAGGGGCATGAGAAAGGTACAGTGCAAAAGCACTGTATTATTAATACAGGAAGCCATGAAGAAATGAACAATAAGTGTCAATGGAAATATAGTCTGGATTCTATTGAAAGCAAGGAAGCAGGGACTCAACATAGCACAGTGAAATGTCATGTATCTCTCAATACGTAAGGTTAGAGGTGTTAGGAAGGAAGAGAGAGTCACCCCTACCTCCAAAACAATATCTTTTCCATCAAAAAAGTGAAATGACACAGCATTAAGCCCTAATGTCCTCGATGATAATTTGCGTCCTAAATCATTGGTCTAAAATGAGCTCAAGCGTGTGAATGGAAAAAAGAGCCAGTGTTTATAGCTTTTATTTGATAATAAAACTGCAGTTTCATTTGTTTGGAGTAATATTATTTATAAAAACATCCCTTTGTAAAAAAAAAAAAACTCTACACTTAACTGACGCATTAACCCTAAATTAAGGAACATGCAGCAAGCGGTGGAATAAAAATGGGAGAGAAACCACAATGAGTTAATCTTCAATATGGAAATCATTAACAGCAGCGTGAACAAGCAAGTTCTGAAATAATATTTCTTATAACATACTGTACTAAGAAAATAAAGGGGTAACATGCCCTTTTTAGGATTCTTTTGCAAAAGCAATAGGTAAGTGTAGGAGACAAGTGCAGAGGTGTAACCAGGGAGACGTATTTAAGGGAAAATCAACATTGGCTTTTGTTTAGCCTGCAGCTTTAATCAGTACAGGTTTATATCAGCATGCAAAACAAACAGCCTATCCCTTTGTAAGGGCTCACTCATACTTCCCAGTCCCTATCTGCAGGGCTGGGAGGATAGGCCTCTTACCAACCTCTCACCCCAAAGTCCAAAGAGGTACTTGTAAGCATGGGCTCTTTACACAAGCCCGGGTCTGGGTTGGTGTCCGTGGGTGTACCCTCTGGCGGTTTACAGGGTCCGCTGTATTCTGGAAGAGGGTCAGGTTCCCTGGTAGCTCTATGGTAGCACAGTTATTCTGTGTTAGAGAGTGGTTTCCTGGGGATCTCTATAGCAGCACAATCCCTCTGTGCCAGAGAACCTTCTGTGGTAGAGACCCCTCTGTGCTAGGAAACCTTCGGTGCTAGAGAACCCTCTGTGCTAGAGAACCCTCTGTGCTAGAGAACCCTCTGTGCTAGAGAACCTTCTGTGCTAGAGAACCCTCTGTGCTAGAGAACCCTCTGTGCTAGAGAACCCTCTGTGCTAGAGAACCTTCTGTGCTAGAGAACCCTCTGTGCTAGAGAACCCTCTGTGCTAGAGAACCCTCTGTGCTAGAGAACCCTCTGTGCAGCACACATTTAAACCTGCTTGAGGAGCCAGGTGGCTAATTGGCTCTAGGTGAACTAACTAGCTCCCTGCTGGACTACAGTATCAGCTACAGACAGGTTTTAAGGGTGCTGCCTTTTTAAACCTGGGAATGGCCCTGTCACAGTAAGTTAAAGAACGTTCATAAGAAGAAGAGACCTGTGAGGTTTCAAAAGTTCTGGTTTCCAGCTATCAAAAACAAATGGAACCAATAAAAAGTATCAATCTACGATGAATTTAGATTTTTGGAAGAAATTCAGACTAAAACCAAAGACTGCTCACCCCTGAAGTTCAAATTTTAGGCAAAGTGCATAAAGCATACTGTATTAAAATAGGTAACTGTGTGGGAAATAAACTGTTCCAGCAAATGGAATTTTATTGACATGCACAGGAATGGAATAGAAAAACAAGCATAGGTTGACATTTTCCCAGTCAATTCAGTCCGGTCTTGAAATGAGAAACTGCACGCAAATTATGCAATAATAATTAGTCAACTTAAGACTTTAATTCTGTTGTGTTGTTTTTCCACTGGCACATAAAATAAAATCCTCATTAAGTATGTAACTGTCACTTAATTGCTGCTTCATAGTAAATATTCAATAACAGCTTTCCCGGATCTGAGAAATCAGTTTCCATTTCAAATTGATTTTGTGACAAGGGTTGACAAATATGAGACTGGGCTGTTGGAATGTATTGCTGGCTCAATTTGCACCCACATTTAAATAAACAGATTGGAAATGAAGAATACTATTAGTTTTGCATGTTTCAAGTTTCCCACTAATTATAATGATCTCTTTGATTTCTTCGGGTTTTCAGTTTCACCTTCCAGACTTTGTGTCGATCTTCCTTGGTTTCGGGGAAAGTAAAATAGCGAAATATCCTTTTCATCCCAATAGGTATAATTTGGCGTAATATGTGCTTTATCTTCAATATAAGTATTGTAGGAACTGAAATGTCCCATAAAACACGTCTCAAGAAAATAAGTCAAACCTTTCAAAGGAAAGCGCAATTTCCTTCTGATACACTTTACTTTTACCACTATTACAATAACCAGTGGCAGAGGAGGGGCAGTTATATATAAATAGCCATGAATTCAATATCTAAAGCAAAGAACCAAACATCTAACAATAACTTCACCATGGTAACCCCAAAAATATATTTTTAAAGGGATGTCTATGTAAACTTTAGATTCTACATATGAGAAAAGCAGATTTTAGACATGAGGAAAAGTATTTTTATATTGATTGCAGTGAGCCTATAGTCCCCTCTCTGTTATAGTTTTTTCTATCTCACAGTCATACATATGCTCCTTCATTTTTGCCCTTCTCCCTTTCATGTGCCATTTCTTGAACACCTCAAGTAGCAAACCCCATTTTTGGAGCTGGGAGTTGAACTGCGCTATTCCTTGCTTGGACTACCGTGGTCCCAAGACATTAACCTGTTTATGTCCTGGTAAAATGAAAGTACAATCAAAGATGGCTCATGGGGTCATGCAATAGGAAACTGCCATGTCATGTTCTGTTGACATTGCAGCTTACTATCGGATGGAGGAGTGAGTCTTCCATGGCAGCCATATTGATTTCCCAGGTGAATATCCCAGGAAATGGGGAGCCCTGGAGATAAAAAAAATATATCATGTTTCAGTTCCAGGGGATTCCCAGATCAAATTCTTAATAAAAACAATGATTATGGGGGATTGCTGCTTTTAGTGAGGTCCTTTCTTTTTTAAGAGATAAAGAGGCCAAACTCTGCTAGACCTTTCAGGTTACAACCTTATCTATCTAAACAAACACATATACAACAATTATTATTATTATGATTATCTATTTAGAATGACCTAAAATGAGACTCGGATAGCTTACCTATGTAGTACAAAGGTCTTAAAGTTATATTAATGACTCTGACATCTATTGTATACTTCCAGGAGCCCCGTGTTATGCAGAAAATGGATAGTGCTATGTTTTCTTAATACGTCCCAGTTGCATTATACATTCAATATTACAGCATTGAGAAATGAAATAAATTCAATAGGTACTTGGATATGACAGATTGTTACATAATTGGCCCAAGGAACAGATTGTGTTCAGATATGAATCAAAATATGTCTGGATAATATCGGCTAGGAAAACATTGCCAACAGGAAGACAGTCTTTGAAAGGGATTTTTTTCACTCCCAAAGCTAAAGCAAATAAACTCGCCACTTTATTTCGGCTGGAGATTTTATACCTTAATCCATTAGACAACATAGACATAAGACAGAAAAGAAGGATCAGCGTGTTCTGCAGACAACCCACACACAAGTTGAACTGTTTCCAGATAGTCCAGCACAGATAAAAAATAATAAAAAAAGACTTTAATAACATTACAATCCTGAATAAGGGCAATGTGCCTACAGTGTGAGCTACACTGTTATGCGTTTCCAATTCCTTCTGAACATGTGTTTTTCAACATGCACAAGATGAAATCACATATTGGTATGTGTCTGGTGTCCGGATACACGTCTGCATTGACATTAAGAAAAGGTTGTACATAATGTAATTCCACATTTTTAATCACCAAAAACAAAATATATAGCCTTTGATAAAAGGTGATTTCTGACTATCAACCAGCTCTGTATTCCACATAAAAGAAATACATGCAAAACAATACCGCAGTGATTCATATGCATTCTGCAATTGAAGACTGTAGTCCTACTTGCTTTTAAGTGAATTCATTTGAATTTAAAAGGCAAATAGGACGTTAAAATATGTGATCTCAAATTATAGACATCATTTTGTGCGCACACCTTTTCAACTGCACTACAAAAGAATCAATTGGAGCAATGCAGTATGTTTACATATTCACAGTGGCCAGAAACCACCAGTTTATGAGTTTTTGTTTTTTTTAGCACACTGGTAATCTGGTATAGTGATAAAGATTTATAGAATTGGTACTAAGGTTGGTCAAGATTCTCAATTTTTCAGGATCATTTCTTTTTCAGGAGGATGCTCAAGTAAAGTTAGCACACTGTGTGGTCTTTAAAGAAGCCAGTTCATGGCTTTTAGACTTACACTACTTTGGAGAAACAATGAGTGATTAATAGTCAGGGTACTGTATGTGCAAAATTAAAGGGGATAATTAGAATCAGGTGTTTAAATAATTAGGTCAATCTTCAAGGGTGAATTTGAGAGGCTCCACCCTATATAAAGATCAGACACTTTGTGAGTTTGGTCTTCACCATACGTGTGTGGAAACACGTCATGCCACAATAAAAAGAAATCTCTGAGGACCTCAGAAAATCAGTTATTGGTGTTCATAAGTCTAGAAAGGGTTACAAAGCCATTTCTAAGGATTTGAGGATCCACCAATCCACTGTCAGACAGATAGTCTACAAATGGAGAAAGTTCAAGACCACAGTCACTCTACCCAGGAGAGATCGTCCTACCAAAATCTCTCCAAGAACAAACTGGCAAATCATTCAGAAAGTCACAAATAACCCTAGAGTAACATCCAAGGACTGAGTTCATCAATTATCAGAAAAAGACTGAACAAGAATGGTATTCATGGAAGGATAGCCAGGAGGAAATCACTGTTTTCTAAAAAGAACATTGCTTCCCATCTGAAGTTCGCCAAAGAGCACATAGATGACCCACAAGGCTTCTGGAACAATGTTCTCTGGACAGATGAGTCACAGGTAGAACTTTTTGGACTTAATAAAAAACGTTATTTTTGGCGAAAACCAAACATTACTTTTGAACAGAAGAGTCTCATTCCAACAGTTTAGCATGGTGGTGGGAGTGTGATGGTTTGGGACTGCTTTGCTGCCTTAGGACCTGGATGGCTTGCCATCATTGAGACAACCATGTGTAGCGGGTTACCCCCTGGCTACTAATCTACCCAATGGGCTGGCAGTAAACCCTGCTGTTCACAGGTTTGCCAGTAGTTATCATGGGGTTTTCCCCTCACCTTTGGTGCTGCACTTGAGTGACAGCTGGAGGTGGCACATCATGTTGTGGCTGGGCCAACGGGGTGCTCGCCCTCTGGCTGTACTTAAGGACAGGACCACCCTAAAGTTAGGTCTTTCATCCTTCCCGCTGAGGAAGGCAGGTCACCACTGGGAGCTTGAGATTGGGTCTTTCCCATGTGCTCTTCCCTCCGGAGAGGAGTAGTGTGACTATACCTCTGCCTCCGCTAGGGAGATGGGGAAGAGCTAGGATAGCTGCAGGTGCCCTAGGCCCGTAGTGACTATCCAGGGACTATCTCCGGTGATATCTGAGAGAAGAGACTGTGATCCGGCAGGTGACTGCTGAGTACCTTTATCTTATTTCAACCAGTGTAGTAATAAACCGTCCTGTTTTTGCAATATACCTCCTGCCTGGTGTGTGATCTAACTGGGGGGAAAGATACAAGTTCTACCATGGGAGATCATCTCCATTTTCCTGGAGCCTACGGCAGATGGAGGCGCTGCACTGCTAAGTATTACGTGGGGTATGTACCCCAGAAGCCTGTTCCTGGGTCCCAAAGTTACCGCGGATGACTCAGCCCTTTTGTTACCAGTAATGGCCGCAATATGCGATTGGGGGGAGGGGGGTGGGGTAGAAACACTGTTACACATGAATTCTGCATTATAAGAAGATTTGAGAGGAGAAAGTTGGGCAATTCGTCCATGAGCTGAAGTGAGCTGAAGTGAAAGTGGGTCATGCAGCAAGACAACGATCCTAAACATACAGTACAAGCAGATGTACAAAAGAATGGCTGCAGAAGAAGAAATTCCACGTTTTAGAATGGCCTAGTAAAGACCGGACCTAAACTCCAACGACATGTTGTGGCAGGACCTGAAGCGAGCTGTCCATGCAAGAAAACCCCCAAATGTCACTGAGTTGAAGCAGTTCTGTAAGGAGGAATGGACCAAAATTCCTCAAAACCGATGTGAGGCTGACCAGCAGTTCCAGGAAATACTTAGTTGAAGTCATTGCTGCTCAAGGGGGCGCCACCAGGTACTGAATCTAAAAGGTTCACATACTTTAACACACGTGGATATTGAATGTTGAATCATTTGTGGATCAATAAATGTTGAAAAGGAATCATGTTTTTGTGTAATTTGTTTGATCAGGTTATCTTTATCTATTATTAGGACTTAAATTAATATCTAATAACATTGTAGATTTGAAATATGTGAAAACCCTATGGGGTTCACTAACCTTTTCTCACTACTGTACATAGTTACATGCTAGGTGAGGTTGAAAAAAGACATATATCCATCGAGTACAACCTATGTTAACCAACAACGCACTGCTCAGGGTTCCTTGATTCAAATTCACCAAGATTGAAAAAAGAACATTTTCAGCAGAAGGGCCAATGCTCTCGAAACACCCTCTACCAAGCATTAAAGAAATCCCCTCTTCTCTGAAGCATTTTGGGCTCTAACATCAATTGCTTACCATATCGATTCGCACTGCAAAACCCTTGGGAGTCGGTGTGCTAAAAAAACATTGATTGAATGATCAGGTCAATTAAACTCCATTTATATCTTTCATATATACAACAGTGCTGTATTGAGGTAATAACTTTGTCTGGCTCTCTATATACAGTACTTGCTGCACTAAAAAGCTTTCTCGCTTTTTCCTGAAAGGTTTGTCTGTTTTTCGTGAGCAGGAGCTTGTTCTATTACGATAAACGTGATCTTTTTGTTTATAGCTTCTTGCAATTGTTTCACTTTTCCAAGCTGTCTTTTCTTTCCTCACCCTCTAATACAGGGTTACAGGGGTGACCAACTCCAGTTCTCCAGGGCCGCCAACAGGTCAGGTTTTACGGATATCCCTGCTTCAGCACCGGTGGCTCAATTCATGTGCTGAAGCAGGGATATCGTTAACACCTGACCTGCTGGTGGCTCCTGAGGACTGGAGTTGGCCACTCCTGCTCTAGTCTAAAAGGTACATTTGCAGGTTTAATCTTGTATGGTACCCCATTGTCTTGCTCTTGGTAGGATGTGTCCCCATTAGTATATCTTGTTCCTATTTCAGCAGCTGAATACATTCTGTTGAATCAGGTACCCCTTGTGTAGAGATGTTCAAATGTCCTCAAGTGTGCTTGGGAAAACATTGAACAAATTGCTTTTAAATGTTGTGCTTTCGCAAAATTTTAACAAGTTACCACATAGTTAAACTATGTCTCCAAGTTGGCCAGAATGTTGTTATTGTCACAACCACACATTATATAAGTTGTGGTGGATATAAAAAAGTGCCAAAAACCCCTCCACCGTACTGTGTGCAGTAAATAAAAATATCCCTTGCAAGTACATTCACGTCTCAGACAGGTCTGAAACCCTGCTTTTCACCATTATCTCCTAACATACAGTGCTTCCACTGCAGCCAGGCATTCTGGGAAATTACATGCAAATAAGCGCACCGTGTCACCTTTTACTTGATGTCCAGTGCGAGCTTCCACTGATGAGACGGAAAAGGTAAAAAAAGCTGTCTGTGAGTAGATTTACTGGCTCTGCACTTCTGTAACCCCAGGCTGTGCTGATAAGCTGTGTAATACGACAGACATATGCTTATAATGGTC
This sequence comes from Ascaphus truei, assembly GCF_040206685.1. NCBI lineage: Eukaryota > Metazoa > Chordata > Amphibia > Anura > Ascaphidae > Ascaphus > Ascaphus truei. The sequence continues at coordinate 15,255,890 of NC_134490.1, read as the reverse complement.
CATGTTAGAATGGACAAGAAGTAGATAGTGACACTGTGCGCTCATTTGCATGTCAAGCATTAGTCATGGTCACAGAATTTTGTGAAAATTATAATATATATGTAACATGGCTGGTCCTGTTGCCTTTCTGCCTCCTGTCACCCAAGCCCTGATAGGTATTGCAGGCTGTGACAGGATGATCTAGGGCTATTGACCCCCCTTCTGCTATCCTCTGATTGACAGGAGAGGGGTTGACATGGTGTGTGTGTAGCCAATGGTGGTATAGACACTATGCCCACCCCTTCTTGCTGTCAGAGGGAAGTGCTAAAGTTAGTTGGGCAGTCCAGTCTGGAGTTTGAGACTGGAGGCAGGGCTGTGAGTCTCTCCCATCAGGGATGAGCGTGTCCACTCCAGCCAGTAGGGCGCTGGGGAACAGCTACTGCCACAAAGGCCTCAAGACTGACACTTAGGCCTCAATACGACCTGAGGTCATGCACCATCCTGAGGCCTGGAAACCTTTGATCAGCATCTGCATGCTGTAATTCTATCTATGCAGTGATTGCACAATAAAGCCCTTGTTTTATATATCCCTGCCTGAGTCTGCAGTAATTGGGCAGGGGTATGAGAGACAGTGCACCAGTGGAACCTATCTCCAGGAATACTGGATACTCACTGAAGCTGGAGGTGCTGACATACTGAACACCATGAAGAACTACCAAAAGCCTGTCCTGTTCTCCAACCCATCGCAGAGCAACTCAGCTCTCCTGAACCCTCACAGGTATGCCGCACCACAGCTAGTGGCCGCAACTTGCATCTCTTAGAGGGTGAGGGTACATGTGCTACATATAAAAGTAATGTGACCTGAATTTAGGGTCATATGACCTGCACATTTACTTTGTGTTTGACAAGTTTGCTTATTTTTGTGAAAATTTTTGCAAAAACGCAGAACTCATTTTGTCTGGTTTCCGAACTTCTTTGACAATTTTCCACATCTCTCTACTATATGACTTAACCCTTTGCGGTCCAATTAATTTTCACTAAGTGCGCTAGCAAGTCTAATTTATTTTTCGGAAAAAACCCCCACATACAGCTTTTTTTTATTGCGCCACTCCCTGCGCACCACTATTCACCACTCCCTGCGCACACACTCACTGCACACTCTCACTGCGCACACTCTCACTGCGCACACTCTCACTGTGCACACTCTCACTGCGCACACTCTCACTGCGCACACTCACTGCGCACACACTCACTGCACTTACTCACCACTCACTGCACACACTCGCACTGCGCACACTCGCACTGCGCATACTCGCACTGCGCACACTCACAGCGCACTGCGCGCACACTCACTGCGCACATTCACTGTGCACACTCACTGCGCATTGCGCGCACACTCACTGCATGCACACTTACTGCATGCACACTTACTGCGTGCACACTCACTGCACACACTCTCACTGTGCATGCACACACTCACTGCGCACACACAACACCCCCCCTACCCCCTACCTCTGATGTCAGCTTCTTTGTCTGCAGGGGCGATCGGTGCAGGGCTGGGGGGGGTGGAGGAGGAGGGATCAGTGCGACTGCTGAGAGAAGGGGAATGCAGGGGACTTGTGCTGCAGCCGGCCCCTCACTCCACATCTTCCTCCCTCCTCCTCCCGATCCGACATTGGACCGCAAGTGGCAAAATATTTTGTCGGATATAGTCCGACATTGGACTGGAAAGGGTTAAAGCTGCAGACCGAGAATATCCTACATGTGTTTTTTAAAAATAAATAAATCAGTTCTGTACTATGAGAAAATACTTGTAGCATTTAAAAAAAACAACAACTCTGAATGCCATTTTTAATGTATTATAATGTAACAAGCATTTTTTTTCTATAGCAAACATTTACAAAGTCACATTCTCTTCCTTTTCTGAAACAGGTTCTGGCACACCCCTTTGTGAGCCCTTCCCTCTCTCTAGCAGTGCACCAATTGTATCTAGTGACTGCCTGGTCACATGATCTTCTCCACAGAACTTTGCATCTTTGGTCCTCTTCTGCTGCACTGACAGCCATTTAGGGAACCCCCAAGCCGAATCTTTGCCAATCGATCACAGGGGAACGGATCTATCAGCAATTTAGCTAATTACTTATCATTGTGTGGATTATTTTAATACACATATTAAAAAGATTTTTTTTTAAATGGCAGGTTGGACTGCTGCTTCAACAGGCTGTAAAATGTGACTTATTTCATTCACTCTTATTTCTCTTCTCAGGTACTACAATTTATTTAGGCATTCATGTAATCACCAGACATTTACTGTATGTATCATTATACAGCAAACATTTTGGTTTGTTCTAAAAACTGATTTACAAGGTAGAACCTCCATTAATTTTAGAAGAACAAGAATCCCAACTGTATCCAGTTATAGCTAGCTCTCTACCTACCCTGTCATGTAAGTTCTAGTAAGACACAGACAGTGACAGGCTGTCCTATGGGGTTTTCCCCCTCCTCATGCTGACTTCCTGAGTGACAGGAGTGGTGGTGCATGTGCTGGGTCCTCCCTCTTTGAGCTGCAGGAAGGAAGTGCCTAAATTATAGTAGGAAGTTCAGCCCCTTAGGGCTGGGTCCTTCAGTCTGTGATTGGGGTTCCAACTATCCCTTCATGGGGTAGGAGCTCTGAGCTCTCGTCCCGCTGGGAGAGAGAGAGACGTGTTCAGTCCCTCATGGGCTGAGGCTCTAATTCCATCCAGAGAGGCCTCACAATTACTAGCAGACCAGTACCACCCAGAAGCCAGGGATCTACCTTACCAACTAAAGCATTCGCTGTAGCAACATCGCAGTGGCTGCTATAATAAAGATCATCCTCATTTATACTTCTGACTCCACACAATCTGTGTGGAGGGAGTATTGTGAGTAAGGACTGTCATAGCGGGGACCGCCTTCAGCCTTGCTGAAGCCCCCTATGTCTGGAGGTGCTGTAACAAAGAAGAAGAACTAGAGGAATCCATAAAAGTCTGCCTGTCTTCCCCCACACCATCACGGGTACCTCAGCTCTCCTGTGCCAAACAGGTAACCAGCACTACACCTAACAATAGCCATAACTGAATCTCCCAGAGGGGGGAGGAACATGTGCTATATCATGTTCTTGTATAGCGCTGCTAGCTTTACATAGACATTTTGCAGGCACAGGTCCCTGCCCCATGGAGCTTACAATCTATTTATTTTTTTGGTGCCTGAGGCACGGGGAGATAAAATGACTTGCCCAAGGTCACAAGGAGCCGTTACTGGGAATTGAACCAGGTTCCCCTGCAAACTCAGTGCCGGTCCTCCCATAGAAAGCCATAATTCTTCAAAGATGTGATTTAATTTTCGGTCTGTGTTCTTTTTTCAGAAGTTGGAGGAAATACAACTCATATTTGGATTTTACGTATTTAAAAAAAAAAAAAAGAATGGGAACGTGTAGGGTAAAACCACTTTATATATGATAGACATTGTTATTTATCAAAGTGTTCTTATTTCAATAGACATATTAATCAGGATGTCCTTGTACATTATGCGTTATCTCTATTACCTCCTATTGTCAGGTTTGTTTTTCCTCAAGTTAAGAACTACACTTTCTTCACGCGTCAGGTTCCTCTAGAAGTGAAAGGGTTAATTAACCCAATTATATTACATAGCTAAGGATAATGCTAATGCAGCTATCATGTATTTCATTTGACATACAAGATTACAGTAAAGAGTTATAGTAGTGACAGTGATTACAAAGTTATTTTCTAGAAATTTATACTGGGAAAAAAAGAATTACCTTTTGGATCACTCAAAGGCCCCTATCCTCTTCTCTTACTTTATCGTTATATTGTCAGCAACAAATTACCTACAAAGAAATTGTATAGCTGGATTGACCTACAATAGATGTGATCCTGCCTCCCAGAATTCAACTTTCGAAATTGTATTTAGAAGACACATAACCCGTACATCCCAAAAGTCCCAGAATCCCATGTCAACTACAGCAGAACAATTGGATAGCAGAAGAACAGGCAATTTCTTTAATTCAAAAGATCGAAAGAGCTAACAAAGGCATCCATATGAGGTCAGCATGCTTTCCATTATCCAGTGATCAGTTAGTCCGTAATCCCTTAAATTATCCATAATGCTTTGGAAGCATTTGTAGGAAAAGCATCTGAAACCAAAGGTTCTTCTTTCCAATATTTTTTTAACTTGCCCTAAAAAAAACAATATCTATCCTCTTGATTATTCCTTATTTAGTGCAAAAACGAAAGGATGCTTTCTTATTGTATTTGACATGCAGTAAACACTGAGAACACAAGGTCCAGTAGCACCGAAGCTGTTGCTCTGTTATTCCAGTGCTCTGAACCCTCATGGTTGACTTGGCAATCGTAACTGTCAATTTTCTGCATGGTTGGCATGGAACAGGGTAATTTCTGCTTGGGGGAGACTGTGCAGTACATAGGCTGATAGAAATGAAAGGTTTACCAAAAAAAAATATATGAAAGAACAAAAAGTGATCACATAAAGTTTGCAGTGGGCTTTAACAGTTGAGTCAATGAAAATCTAATTTTTTTGTATGTAGTAGAGAAGATCATTGTTTTCAGACACTGATAAAATCTTCAATTTGGCCCTGTGGGTGTTCTTTGAAAATACAGATGGGACCTGTGCCATTGACTACCATGGTGTCACAAAGTATAATGACATGTCATACATTTTGTACAAATGATTCATTAGTAATGTACACTACTTATGTACATATAACATAGCGTAGCCTAGTACCCATTTTTACAAGTCACACTTCTGTCACATTCCATAAACATCTCATTCAGTTCTTTCCTTTGACACTGTATGTGAACATTCATAACGTCTACAAACCTTCCAGTTATTGTTTTGGATTGTGAAGAATCAGACTTTTTGTACAGAATTAAATATGATATATTTGTGATTCTGCTTCAGGTTTTATTTCATCTGAAGTTTTTACCATTTAGTTTCACTGTGTCCTTAGTACTGTAAATGCATACTGATTCAGCTTAAGTCCATATTCAGCTTCTAATACTTGATTTCACATATTGTCAGTACAGATATATTATTTTCATTGCTAATTTAAGCTTGTCTACTCTAAATTGGGAGTGGCCCAATCCAGTCCTCAAGAGCTACCAATCAGTCAGGTTTTCAGGATATCCCTGCTTAAGTACAGGTGGCTGAATTAGTGGCTCAGACTGAACCACTGATTGAGTCACCTGTGCTGAAGCAGGGACATCCTGAAAACCTGACTAGTTGGTACTGTAGTGCCGACGGTTATTCTAACACAAACCAGTGGCAATCACAAAAAAGACCCAGGTACATGCTGAGTAGTGTTTAAGGCAAATTTAAGGCATTTCTGCATTGACTAATGGCCCATCAAATTAACAGTGGGGGTCCCTGGCAGTCCCATTCATATAGAATGGGACTGCTAGGGACCCCTGCTGTGTTAATCCGATGGGTCATTAGTCAATGCAGAAATGCCTTAAACTTGCCTTAAACTAACACCCAGCATGTACCCAGCATGTAACCGGGCTAGTTTAAGGCAAGCCTTAGAATACTCGTTGTCTCGTCTGTAGCTCTTGAGTACTTTTTTGTGATCAGTAATTAGTAACACATTTGTTGAGGCTCCGTGATTGGTGGAAACCACCCCCCGGTTTGGGCCAAACAAGGAACATTGCATGGTGTTTAAATGCTAGGTTAAAACGTTTGTATTTATATCCCTGAAGAAGTGTAAAATGAAACACGTAGGATTTGCGATTTTATTGGGGTATATACCTCTGTCATATGTGAGCACTTTTTGTGTATGCAATTGGTAACAGCGTGGCAGTAGACAACAGAACGGGGCTACTTTGTCTCAATTATCCCGAACACATCTGACGATCACTCAGTGACGTGGGTCGAGTGACGTCTATCAGGCAACAGGAAGAGTTTGTGTGAGAGACTCAGTGCCAGAGTAAGCCAACAGCGCGGGACTCTGCGAAAGAGACTTGTTACATTTCCACATAACTACTGTGCGGAGTATTTCCCAAAAGAAGCGGGACCTATTATCGGAGCCGAGACGGTGCCAAGGGTATCTGCAGACGGACTGTCTTGACTCGAGTGAATATTGGGCCCCATCTATTGTCTTGGAGAAGAATCCTGCATATATGCTATTCCAGTTGGTAACATGTGCCGAAATTCATGTATTGCCTAAAATATTATCTATCTTGTACGTGCATTTATCACGACCTTCACCTTTTGTCAATATATTTTTATTGATTACACTATGAGTTGTGCGCTGTTTGTTCTTTTTTTTCTCTATTAGTCTAATCGGGTGTTGAGCCATCTGAAACATCACAGCAGCAGACTCTATTATTGATAAGGTTTTTCCTTACTTATCACCATTCACTTTATGGTTTTGCATTTAGGTACTATTATTTCACTGTATTATATCACTGATTATTCATCACTTATATATGATATATTAAGTCACAGTTCACAGTTTTACTGGTTGTTTTAGCCAGTTGGTTGAAGGTTATATGTATTCACATTATATTATATAATTGGTAGCGCAGATTTTCCACTTTTGTGTTTTTTGTCATCCAAATGATGCCATTGATGACTGTCTTATTAAACAATAAATAATAATATATTTTATACCCAAGAATATCTAAACCTTAATATCACCAGAAGCAAGGACCTAATGGAGTCCATTTGGTACAAAAACAGAGGTTAATGCATGACATTATGTAGAATTTACAGACACCCTGACTGAAAGAGCAATTGACAAAAAAATATATTGAAATTATGACAATATCTTTGAGCCATAAAGATCAATCCAGCAAGTTAAATGTGATTTGGCTCCAAAGATCTATGTGACTTAAAAGGCTGAAATGTCTCATGCTATGACAAAAGAGCAGACAAGTTGGAGTGCAGGTTCCAGTGAAAGATCAATTGTAAAAATATGGAGATAAGATGGTGGAAAGATTACAAGCAAGAGAACTGAGATTGTATAATTCTGAGAGCACATTGAAGTCTAAACATTGACCTTTTACATGGAGAAGCAGTCAAGTAGCTGATAAACTAAAAAAAAAATCAAACAGATTACAGGTTGTTGTATTTTATCAAAGTGAATATTAAAAATAACTATTAAATGCAGTGTGGAGTTGAACAGGGAGTTTTTCAGTAGCAGTAGCATACAATGTGGAGTTGAACAGGGAGTTAAACAGGAGTGAAACAAGTGGACAACACAACATCTACTGGCCCTGAATCCGGGATTTGGAACTACACTGGAAAGGAGGACATTATCCATCCCAGACTGCACATCTCAGCTCTAAACTGTTTCTGCCATTCCGCCACTACTGTTTGTATTTGCTTTGACCTCTCTTCTTTACAAAATACATGCTTCTTTCTACCAGTCTCATTATGTCTCTAACAACATCTCTCCTTTCTTCGCCACTTCTAGATGCACATGAACTCCTTTCTTACCTGCGCCTGCTGACACTGCACAGCTATACCCCCTGCACTAAAACACACCCCTACAAATCATCCTCACACATTCTCTTTATCCATACTTCTCCTCCTTGCTTCTGGGGATATCTCTTCCAATCCTGGTCCCTGCCTTATTTCTGTATGCTCTCATCTTCCCCTTCCACATACAACTTCTACACCTTCTGATGTCAACCCCTCTAACCTCATACCCATCCCCTGTCACCCTCCCTCCTCTCTCCCTTTCTCCTGTGCCATTTGGAATGCATGCTCCCTTTCTAACAAGTTCCTCTCTGTGTATGACTTATTTTTCTCACTCTCTGCTCCTCTTTGCTATAACTGAGACCTGGCTCACTCAGTCTGACTCTGCACTGGAAGCTGCCCTCTCTTATGGTGGCCTTTCTTTCTCCCACACTCTGCACCCTGATGGCAGGGGTGGAGGCATGGGGCTCCTGCTCCTCTCTATCTGCCGTTACCAAACCCTTCCTATGCCTCCCTCTCTTGCTTTTCCCTCCTTTGAGGCTCACACTGTCCAGATTTTCTCCCCTCTCCCTGTCCACGTGGCGGTCATCTATCGCCCACCTACCTCTACTCACCCCCCTTCTGTATTTATCTCTCACTTTGAATCTTGGCTCTCTTTCTCTCCTCAGACTCCCCTGTTCGTCTCCTTAGGGACTACAGCTGCCATAGCATCGGCCATGATGCACATTTTCTCATCCGTGTCTGTGTGTGTGTGTCCAGCATTGAGGGCTGAGCATGGTTGAGGAAGGATCCACCCCCCTGCCGGCGATCTCCCCTCCTCATTGGCTCCCTTCACACCACGTGACACATCGCCGCTCGGGATCACAATCCTATTGCAGCCCCTGCTGGCTGACGCGTCACAGTGCGAAGTGAGCCTGGCAGCGAGGAGGGGTCGACAAGGGAGGAAGTTACGAGCTGGTGAGTGCGCTCACGTGGTCGCGCGCGCCGCCGGATGCAGCGGGACCCAAGCCGAACTCGGCTGCACGTGCCGCCAACCTGGCAGATGCGCATGCCATAGGGCATGTGTGCTGCCACGCGTGTGCTGCGCCCTTCTCAGCCGGGCGATCCGTGGCCGGCTATGTGCGCACTCTTCTAGGGGCGCAGCCACGACATCACAGAGCTGGTTCGCCCTCATTGGGCGAACCGCTCACGTGACGCGCTTGCGAGGGGCAAAATCAAATTTGCTTGCTCTGCAAGCAGCTAAGCGCCGAGCAGGCGCAGGCGCTTGCTCACGCTGGCCACACACATTGCCGCAACGTGGCGCCCGCTCAGCGCCACCCTGGCCGAGGCCTTAGCGACAGAAGGAGGCTTACAATAGTTAAAAGGACAATGTCTGGTCGGAAGAAGCAACATAATAAAATGGGCCTTTCAGGTAAAATCCTGTTAATAATTCCTATGAGAAACTTGCCCCATTTCAATTTAGTTTCTATCCCACTGCAACTCCACAGTGACTGCACTCGCCATAAATCATACTCGTTCGGAAATGGAGAAGGAAGGAATTGAAGATAGAACATACCCTGCAGAGGCGGCATTATTCTGATTTAGACATAACAGATACAATCTCATTAGGAAAGGGAGAGACATAAGTGGTATAAACAAAACTTCATGCAATACCAACAATGTGCACTCAATGCCCACACTATGGTTTCTAATAGAATCTCTTTGTTCTGGCAACTGTGGAAGCTACTTGACCTTTAGTCATGTAAGTTAGATTTTCCATTAAGGACTTTGCTATTACACGTTTATTATAGCTGGTCTGGGGCACACTGCCTTTCATCAACTTGCTTCATAACAGTGTCAATTACGATTGTAACATGGAGTGATAGAGTGCTGGCTTTATGGTGGTCGTCCCTTCAAAGGTTTGATAATAAATACAATTTTAGCAGATTCCATGATGTTAAATAACATATATCAGATCAGCGAAAGGGCAAGTTACCGGGCAAAATGACTTGCATGATCAGCATGAGGAAATACATGGTATCATGGGTGTAATTTAAATGTGAAAGTAGAAACTTTAGTAAATATTTATTTAAAAAAAAACAAATGTAAATAACAGAAAGGGTCATGTTTTTTCGATTTTTTTCCAATGCATTGCTGGCACTGTCATTGCTGAACTGGTCAAAGAGAGCATGGTCCAAATCTTGACTTGGGGTATATATATATTTTCAATGTCTTATCACATATTAGATCATATTGCAAGAATTTGTCACATCATTTTTGCTGCCCAGTGTATGCTTTATTGTGTTTATTTTGTTTCTTGTGTAGGAAGGCACGTTCTCTACCACACCCATAGAAATGGAATACATAGCCTTATCATTTGTGCATCGAGCTGCTCGCACTTCATGTCATTGTCTGACACAAGTTGTACACATAACACAAAATGCCTTATTTACCCTTAGTACTCTTCTTAATATGGGTAATTGTGTACGTGTAACTTCTCATTAATCATGAGCTATACTGTACTTGTAGCCCACTATTTATGGCACATGGGTGTGATGCAGTGATAGTTATAATGAGTTATAATGAGAACTGTTGATTTTCTTGTGATCCTTTGTTGTAAAGTAAGCTATGGACCATATTTACTAAGCAGTGCTATTGCAAAGGACACTTTCTTTGGCTGGAGACACCTTAGGCCTTATACATAGTGCAGGCGCACGAGTACGCGACCAAAAGCGTGACGTCAGGCGCACCTGTACTTGCCGAGATTCGTGGCCTGCATGTTTGTGCGATGGAGGGGTAGGGAGGGGCGTGGCTGTGACATCACGGAGCTGTTTCGCCAGCATTGGGTGAACCGCTCACGTGACCGGCCGCCGTGCGGGAAATTCAAACTTTGTTGTCGCGCCAAGCACCGGTCGCCCCGTCGCTTTGCACTATAGGTAAACACATTGGCGTCCTAGTGTTTGTTTTCGGCGCAAGCATCATCACTCGTGCCATCTCCTGCACTATGGCCGCAGCCTTAAGCTTCATTGATCTGAAGAAAACAGCAGTAAAGCAGAAATATCACTGCAAATGCACTGTGTGCGCCTCATACATTATGGCTTAATTAACTGGATAGATTTTGTTAAAACATTACAAATAGATATATAATTAGCACTATGTTACTAGATATAAATATAGAAAGATAAACTTGTTTGAAAATATAAAAATAATGACTGCGCTATAAAATACTTACTGCAGATATAAAACATGTTGCTTCTCATTTAGGATTTCCTAGACACCGGTCTGTTTCTGAATTTACACCTGGGCCTTTTTTGACTGGCAATTCTTCTGTAATGCTTTAGACCTTATTACGGAAACTGTTACAGCTCACTGTAAAAGATAATGGAACTTTCCCAGTTTTATACATCTACAGAGGATTGGAAGAAAAGTGAGCAAAAATGGACTTCAGATTTTGTGGAAAGCTATTGGAAGTTTGATATTTACTTACTTATTCAGCTGAACTTTATTCAACTCACTGGGGGATATTTTAGTAGCTGTCGTGCTGTCCTTGTCAAACCGGGCTGTTTGACAAGGCACAAAGAAGCAGAATAAAAATTGACATTTTCCCTTATTCTGTAACACAAATCGCATCTATTACATCGTGTCTATTAAAGTTCTTATTCCGCGAGGTTAATCAGACGATCTGTGTGGATAGTACTTTGTTTTGGTTTGAAGTGGAATTAACATAACGTCGCCTAAATGGGTCTAAATATGATCTTTATGATAAAGATTCCAATGAGCTCATTTCACATTGTAAAGGATTATATTCCCCCTCTAAAAAGAATGCCCTATCATTTGTAAAACAAAAAATTGTTTATTAACTATTTTCTTTATTTAACATTACTAGACCTTTGAGTCATTTACATTTAGAACATAATGTATAGAAAGCGAGTCAAGATAAATTTCTCTAAAACCTTTCATTTAGCTTGTCGTACTTTTGTTCTACCAGAACCATCACCTGCATCTTCACGCCATGGCGGTCATTATCTGTGTCACCACGCATGTTACCAATCCTTCTTAGTGATTCAGGTATTCCTGAGCTGGAGGAGCAGAGGGGTGAATCTCCTGAGACGGCACAACAGGGCATGTCGCCAAGACTAGAACCATCATCTATTCAGGCCACCAACAGCAGCACCAACACTCCACAAAAGGGGTAAACATTTTTTTGATTTATACATTCTAAATAACATGAATGAAATAAATATTTCTGAAACTAAATTAAGTTTGTATTATATTTTATGAACATAACTTTTTTTTTTTTTTTACAAAAACTATGTTTATTAACTTGAAGGGCTTGATAAATACTGTATTTTGAATCATATAAAATAGTTCATTAGACATACTGTATTAACTAAGTAAGTCCATGCTCAGCAGAGCTGAAGTAGCCTGTTTGGCTTCTAAGGATGTAATTCCGCATCTCACGAGCTTTGAGGTGGCGAGAAAAAATGTGCAAGTTATTTGAAACGGGTTTGCCTTCTTTGAGTTAAGCGAGCTGCTTGAATACTAGCGAGTTGGCAACATTTGCGGGTTTGAGTAAACTATGTCATATTGCTTGGATTTGCGGAGCCGGAATGGAACCACTTCTAAAGAAAAAAGCCTCTCGCATGGTTTGGACAGCGAGAGCGGCTTTCAGAATACGGAAACCTGCCTATCGGAGCGAAAAGGGCTCCTTCCAGGATATGCACTTCTTACAGCTATGAAAATATGCCCCACAGTCTCCAGACACACACCTTCTGCCTTTATGGATGTAAGGTAATGAACATAACACTAAAAAGAGGGCTTGGTTTGGTGCAGGACATTCACTATGAGCAACTGGAAAGGCAACGGATAATCTGATCTGTGAAGAGTTCAACTTTCCAGAGCGATCATAGGCCCAAATGAGTTTGTCAAATTCAATTACTTAATGTTAATGTCTCCAACGTTCTTAGTGAGTACAGGGTCAGGCAACTACTAGAATTTAAAGGCAGGTACAGTACGTATCCATTCTGTTTATTCTTGTTTCCCCTGTTGATCTGTCCCTGGTCTTACATATCAGAGAGGGCAAGAACCATTGACCCTGGGTATGATTTGAAATGGACAAAATGGCAGAAATTAATTATTTTGATAATGCGCAAGGATAGAGCCTGAGCTTTCGCCAGAGACAATCCCTGGAGAAATTACCCTGTATTTGAGCTAATCTTCTTATAAACATTGTTGTTCTGCTATTTATTTATTATTTTATCAGACGTGTGTCAACCCAGCGAGCTAAGCCTTTGGCTTCCCATGGGACGCTTTTTTTTCATACTCTATCGCTACTCCTTTGGACATTTCCCCATCACTGACAAGCAGACCAATTTTGTTATAATCTCATCTTTTTTGCTCCAATGGTTTCTACTGTCTCCCCATGTATCGCAACACCTCCTACTAATTTATTACTCAGCTGTGCTAGATAGAGCTTGGTGAGAAGTTTAGAACAGTGACTGAAGTCCATTTTAAAGTGCAAATCAACATTGCCAACTTAGCCTCCTGGATAATCTATTTTGGTTTCACAATCTAGGATTGTTGGTACATCAAATAGGGAGAGCAAAGCAGAAGTGATCTGCTACCAGTGCTCAAGGGCCAAAAAGCGTAGGAATGTCCTTAGTATTATAACACACGTATGAGGCACTAACATGAGCAAATGAACAGTTCTCAGCGACAAAATAATGCAGGTTGAGGGGAGGGGTGATAAGGGATGACAATAAGAATCGCCGACTGTCTTCAATGAGAACAGCCTGGCTAATGCTACATCACCCTCAGCCCACTCTGCCAATTAAATACCTGCTATCACGCTGCTTGTATCCAGTTTATCCACGCTGAAGAGGAGATAATCCACTGGAGTAAGTGCCTCCAACTGTGTGTATATAGAAATCCATGTGCCACCAGCAGGAGTAACCGGAACAATGAGAGGAAGGAGCGGTGCACTGAGGTAAGTAGGTAAACCAAACACAGCTCTAACAAAAACGACTATTTATTGAAAAATGGGATAAACATCACAAAGCTAGAAACCTCTACGCGTTTCATCCCACAGGGGACTTTGTCAAAGAGACTCTCTTTGACAAAGTCCCCTGTGGGATGAAACGCATCAGAGGTTTCTAGCTTTGTGATGTTTGTCCCTTTTTTCAATAAATAGTCGTTTTTGTTAGAGCTGCGTTTGGTTTACCTACTTACCTCAGTGCACCGCTCCTTCCTCTCGATGTTCTGGTGCATCAAATAGTGTGATAGAACATTAGCAATACCAGAGTGTAAAATTCTATAGCAGTGGTGGGCAACTCCTGTCCTCAAGGGCCACCAACAGGTCAGATTTTAAGGATATCCCTGCTTCAGCATGGGTGGCTCAATCGTTGATTCACTGAGCCACTGATTAAGCCACCTGTGCTGAAGCAGGGATATCCTTAAAACCTGATCTGTTGGTGGCCTTTGAGGACTGGAGTTGCCCACACCTGGCTCGATCCTTAAAGCTACGTTAAATCAGGGTATATAGCGTGGTTACCTAGAACAGAACTAGACATTATGTTCCCTCGTTAACATCGTACCTACAAAGCTAGTTGTATGCAAAAACAAAATCCGAGCTACATCTCATTTACATAGGTGTAAGGATGAATTATCATCCAATAACTTTGCTGAAATGGAGAGAGGAGGGAAGATGGAAATAATGCCGGGAAATGACGGCATGTTATTTAAATTTGTCTATATGTGGTGTTACACCTATTCAGAACCCTTTTCAGGTTCTGGATGGGAGTATTGCCAAGAATGGCATAACGTTTAGGTATCATTTAAATAATGTAACAATACGTTCCCATGTTAATCTTAATAGACTTTTGTGTATATGCAATGTAATGATAATGCCTCATTTGCATATAATTATCATCCGTTATTGTTAATACAGTGCTCTCTACGGGATAAAATATGGCTTAACATTATGTTACTGTGCTTTGAAGATACCTCGTAGGTCCTAACTTGACACTAAGCTAAGGCCCCGCTCCCTCAGTCAGCGCGCCCGCACTGCAGACAGGCCGGGTCCTGACAGACACAGACTGCGATATGCGGTCTGTAGGGAGCGGGAGCCGCAGCGGGAGGGGAGAAGGAGGGAGGGGGCGTGGTTTGAGCGGAGGGACCCGCTACTCCCCCCCCTCCCTCGGGCTCCCGGGCTGCAAGAGGGAGCTGCTGCGGGCTGCTGTAAGTAAGGTAAGCAGCTCCCTCCCCCTTCTGCCACAAATGACACACACAAACCACACACACACACACACACACACCCCTACCATGTGTGGGAAGCTGTCTGACAGCTCCCGCCCCCGCCGCTGAGTGGCTCATCAGCGCACCACGTGATGCGTCACCGCTCGGGATCACAATTTTCTTACATCCCCTGGCAGCTGACGTGTCACAGCGCGTAGTGAGCTGTGCAGCGAGGCGGGACTGGGACTGGCTCGGGAGGATTCCCCTGCTGGTGTGGAACGCTGACGAGGCCGCCAGCGCCGCCGGGCGCAGCGGGTCCCAGCCCTAAGTTAGCTTAACACTGCTTCTCCATATACAAATCTTAATCAAAGAAGCCACCTTTTCAAAGAAGCATTTAAGGCTACGGCCCTCGTCCTCCCTGCTCCACGTGTGCCTGGCGGCATGGTGGCGCGTGCAGAGACTACAGCCGCGGTCGGCGATCTGTAGGGGAGACCTAGGGGGAGTGTAGTGTGAGCGGGGCCATGACGGGGACGCGGCCATGACGAGGCATGGCTGCACGCGGTGACAACATTGTTGTCTTCCCTGCCAGCGTACGCGTCACAGCGCTTTGCGCGCCCATACACACACAGCCACTGGGGCCTGCCCCATAGCGGGCTGTGCTGTGGTGTGTGGAAAGCATGCCGTGGCACACACCACCTTGACCACCGGGGACTCAGCTTTAGGCTGGCTATTTAATCTAAATTAACAGGTTAATAGTAACACCTATCCACTAAAGGTAATAACTAAATGTTAACCAAGTGTAAGTCCTTTAAATAGCGCATGGTTACATTTTTATGGCCGTTAGTGCTAATGAGAGGCAAAAGAGACGTCCTTCCCCAAAGGGAAAATGTGTTCACTCCCAATTAAGCGACTACTATACCATAACAAATTTCCCTAGCCAATTCCAACCTCGCTTTCCCCCCAAACACTCCACGGTAACTACCCTGCTAAAAGTTTGCAATGAAATCCTGTGTGGAATGGAACGGGGACAACTCACTGGTGCAATATTCCTAGATTTTGCAAAGGCTTTTGATATTGTTGATCATGTTATCTTGCTTAACAAACTCCAGAGCTCTGGAATAGGGAAGCATGCTTTAAACTGGTTTCAGTCCTACCTATCAGGTAGATCTCAACATGTGTCCATCTCAGGCTCTAACTCCAACCCCTTGGATATCACCTGCAGTGTCCCGCAATGCTCTGTTCTGTGGCCCCTACTCTTCTCAGTGTTCATCAATGATCTTCCTACAGCTTGTAAGGGAGTTTCAATACACATGTATGCAGATGACACAATCATATATGCACACAGCCCTAGCCTCTCCGACCTTGAACACGTACTTCAATCTGACTTTTTGAGACTTGAAAATTGGATTTCCCAAAAGAAATTGTTTTTAAACGCTGACAAGACTGTAACAATGGTATTTGGGACCAAGGCTAACAAGGCTAAATTTGTAAAGCTTCCAGTGACTGAGCTCCAGATCAGAATCAACACTAACACCACCCTAACTCCTGTTACTAGTTTTAAATACTTGGGCATATGGTTTGACTCCCATTTAACATATGGGATGCACAGTGGTACCCTGCCATCCAAAACCTATGCCAAACTAGGTATACTTTACAGGAACAAATCCTCCATAAGTCTCCTGGTCAGAAAGCGTATCGCACAGCAGATGCTAATGCCAATTATAGACTATGAGGCCATAGTATACGGCTCGGGACCCCAAACCCACCTTAGCAAACTTGATACCCTCTACAATTCAATATGCCGGTTTGTTCTCCAATGCAACTACAACACACACCACTGCGAAATGCTCAAAGAACTAGATTGGTCATCACTTGAGCCTAGGCGCAAAGTTCACCTTTCCTGTCTTGCCTTCAAATACTTTCTCAGCAAGCTACCCATCTATCTGCCACTGATTGAGCCACCTGGGCTGAAGCAGGGATATCCTTAAAACTTGACCTGTTGTTGGTGGCCCTTGAGGAGGGCGTTGGCCACCCCTGCACTAGTAGCATTTACTAGCTTACTTAAGTTGTCAACACACATCAGGAAGAAACAGAGTTTGGTTTGGGATATTAATAGTGCTGTCTCTTTGAATTGATTGTAGACAAGGGGAAAGATGTCAGTGTCCAGACAAAAAAAGGGCTTGGGGACGAACAAAAAAAATCTCTTAAACTGTCCATTTTGGAGATGAAATGTCAGACTGTGCATCCAATGGTAAATTGGAAATAGGGACAGAGAAAGACACGCACTCCAACACACTGGAGACTTTTTTATTTAACAGGAAATCAATGATGACTTATCAGACTATAGCAGAATTTTGCCAATTAAACACTTCCCTCACTTCTGTAGTTATTGGATTTTTATTATAAATTTAAGATCCATAGTGGATTAGCAAGCTCCACTTCTGCTTAACAGAGCTTTATCATGTATATCGGTCACTTAAAGCAGCGCTGGTCGTCCTTTTATTACATTTTATTTTTATTACTTTAAGTAGACCTCTTCTTGCTCTATACAACGCTACGTTTCGAATATAAAGTGTCCGGGAGGTTAAAATGGAGCTCTCCTGAGTGCCGGCTATAGGTAAATACTGTATGGTAACTTTAAAAGATAGGGATTAAGAAAATCATTTTTATTTTTAAAGTGCAGGACTAACATCATACGAGTTAGGGACTTATTCTATATCAGTCAAAGCAGCGACCGCATTTTGAAGAGACAACATTTTTTGTCTTTTCAAGGGCGACCACGTGACATTGGCGTCATGTGAGCAGTTCAGCCAATGAGGACGAACCAGCTTCATGACGTCTCGCCACGCCTCCCTTATCACCTGCAGCTCAGTTCACACATCGCTGGGGCTGCTGGGTGCGCAAGTCTATGCGGTCCGTCGTGCGCACGCCGGTAGTATAATCTTAGCCTATGTCCCTTAAGGATGCAATACCAAGCTCTTTTTTTAACATTAGGTTTGTTTTGGTTTTTTTTTACCACCCAGGTTTGATGCAGGGGGGTCCCCAGAGCTGCACCCATTAATTTCAGCGCCAGTGACCCCTGCTTCCAGTTATACTTACCATCCGAAGGTGATGCTGGTATCTCTCTGCTTTTTTAAAGCACACATTGGCCTATAGGAAGCTGCCTATTGGCCCGCAGGGCGCGGGAGCTTTGAAAAGCGGCCATTATGTGATCCCCGGATGCAAGCCGGAACGGCTATGGAGGTAAGTATCTCCAGAAACAGGGAGATTAAGGGGGTTCAGCTACCGGGACCCCTGCTTCAATCCAATGTAAAAAAAAATGTTGAAAACTACTAATTTGACCACCTCTTTAAACTCATACAGGCTTCATGGGGGCATTGCTGCTTTAAATGTATACTGTTACTTCAGCCAAGTATGAAATGTATTCCATTGATATGATCACCAGTCATGTGCAAAAGTTGCTGAGGTTCCAAACAATGCAATATTGGCTATTTATTTTGTGAAAAAATGTTGTGAACATAGAAAAGATCACAAAATAAATACAAGTATTAAGTCAGTATGGAAGATCATGTGGCCCTTTATTGCCATACACTGCAAGTGTTCCTCACTTCTGGGAAAAAGTGGTAGAATTCCGTCAAAAGTCATCAATGGTGATATTTGTGCAGTTTAAGAAAAACACGCAAGAAATGTTGTGAACAAAGTGTGAAGACAGTTTCTGATTATCGCTACAAGTGATATCCAAGACAATCATGCAGGCAATATTCCTGGTACGATTATAATATATTGTAAAATGCTCAGCAAGGGGTTTATTAAATACTTAAGTAAATCTATTATATATAACAAATATGATGCATGACAATTATATGCGATACCATTGGGACCAATGAGAGAGATCAAAGCTATAACAGGCCAACATTTTGCAGTTTAAGGCCCAGAGACTATTTAATATCTTTAACGTCTTAATGTTACTGCAGTGTTCACTAAAGTTAATAATGTAACATTTATTCCAGGTTTTTCATTAGAAATCATGGTCATTGGTAAAAATGGTTTGCAAATGAGCCATAATCATAAGCATACCATATTCCGTAAGCTTCCGTAAGGTTAACACAGGGAAATAATGTTACTTAAGTCATGCCTAAACCTGGAGTCCCATCCAGACCTTGAAATAGGGCTTGGGGACGAGTAAGAATACAAAGAACAGATTATATCAATTCATGAAATAAACTTTAATCTTTTTAAAATATTAACCCTTTTATAGCCTATTGTGGCCTGCTAGCCATGGGTTGCCATTGGGCTCCCAAAGGGTTAATATATTATGTATGCATGTATATCTTTTTATTTATATAGTGCAGACAGTGTACTCAGCGGTTCACAAAGATAATATAGTACAGTGAATTATAATAATACAATACGCGCAGCAAAGTCAGACCATATGAAAGGAAATCCCTGCCCCGGAGAGCTTACAATCTAAGTGGCATGTTTGGAGACTTACAGATAATGGTAATATGCTGCACACCACAATACATACGGTTACTGGTGCTCATGGCTCAGGGAATACCTGTCAAAGCAATCCAGGATCAGAGGAAGGGGATTCAGGGCACTATGGATTTGTAATTTAAAAAAAATGAATTTATTAGCACCACAACATTTCGACCATCAAAGTGGCATTTCTCAAGTGACTGGCATCGATGCCCTGATCCATAGTGCCCTGAATCACCTTCTTTCTTCTGGAGACATACAGAGACAGCAGGTGAGGGAATAAGTGCAGTAGATGGCAGTGCTTGGCCACGATGGTTGGTAGGAGTGACTGTGGGTGTGAGACAGTAGCCATGAGTCCAGGCTGTTGGGATGCTTATTTTGAGAGGTGAGTTTTAAGGTTGGTCTGTATAAAATTTGATGGCTTCCCACCATTAGCAGGGAGGAGGCAGGGAGGCGTGGGCGAGAGCAGGTGTGTGTGTGGCTGGGTCCAAGATTAGGAGAGATATCCACAGCAGCAAGGAGGAGTTGACAGAGTAGGTGAGAAGAGGCTTTGTGGTGGGTGCTTTTTATTGAGGGGATTAGAAGTTGTTGGCAAAGAGGTGTGTATTGGTACAGTCTATGGGCACAAGCATACAGTAGGTGGAGGGAAGGAGAGATAAAGAAATGTGGATAGGGGCGAGCGAGAGAGTTAGAGAGAACAGAAACGTTTACAAAGGAGTGAAGAAACTATAAACAGGAAAAGCAATAAGGAGGGAATAATGAGATGCAGGGAGAGAAGTAGGCGGAAAGAGTTCCCAGGTATTGGAGCATATGAGGAGTAGGCGTTGAAAGAGCAGATGTATAAATCAGGCCTTGGAGGGCAGTGTAGTATTGAATGTTAAACAGCCACTTAGAAAGTTAGTCTTTAGATTTGTAAAAATTGTCAGAGCATTTAGAAAGCCAAGTTCTCATATTTGAAGACTGGACGAAATGCTGAGTCCAGTTCCTTTTGTAGTCCTCACCTCCAATTTAATGTATTATATATATGTGAGTTTATTTCATTATCATAAGTTATCATAACTTGTATTAAATTAAAGCTGCAGTTCAAGATGCCGTTTTAAAAAATATATATATAATTTTTCCCATTCAATATGTGCATAAATACAATCTACACACTGACAAGTGATTAGCTAAGCTGCAGATCGATCTGTTCTCCTGTAATCAATCGCTTGCACGGGGCTATTTAATTCAGTTCTTGCACAGCATTTTGGGCAATGTAGTTCCTGGAATATGATTGAATTGGCAGTTACTAGATACAATTGTTTCACTGCTAGAGAGAGGGTTGGTCTCAAGAGCCCTAGCCTATCAAAAGGGGAAGGGGTTTGCCACTAAGGAAATCCTTCCTACATTAGAAACATTAAAAATGTTATGCGATAACATGTATGTTTGTATGTTATGCATATGGGTCATTTGACGCCACGAGGCAAGGCAGGGGGGGGGGGGGGGCGCAGCTCCTAAAGTTTGTACTTCCCTTGTCTAATCTACTATGTAACTAATGGAAAATAACACACATTACTGCGTTAGGTAACTTTATGTTATTTTACCTTATGTACCAAGGCTTAGTGAATCTAGGGCTAGGTCAGTCCAATGAAGTTATATTAAACATGAACCATGATACTGTATGTTTTAAGGAACACTTACTACATCAGTGACTAACTTGGGTTTAGACAAAGGAGGCATAAATAGATCTACATTAACTGTGAGGAGCCTCATTAATATGCTTTTGACAAGGCTGTAACCTGTCAGAATAAATAAGACCCCTATCAAATTGCACATTTTGAACGCTTGATATTTAACCACGAGCATGTTTTATTTATTTAGTCCTAAGTCGCTGTTAGCAGAAATGCAAAGATTTACTTTGTAATCAGAATTAGTTGCGTTATAATATTCAGTCACTATAGGGAAGAAAAAATGTTTAGGTCAAAACTATGTCCATATCTAACTATTTTACACTGGATTCATCAAACTCCGTTAAGATGGAGTTAATATCACACCTGATAAACAAATAATGCGTCTTATTACCGCAATTTTAAGATGGAATAAATCAAGACTGCGGTAATAATTGACCAGGCTCAATATTTTTCCCGAAGTCATGATTGCTTTAATAATATTTCTATCATTGGCTTCTGTAATATTTACTATTACAGAACCCTATGGTAGAAATATTATTAACCCTTTGATGCCTGTAGTTACCAAGGACTACAACAGGTATCAAAGGGGTTAATACAATAAAAAAAATAATACACTACCTTCCTCCCTTTGCTACCTTACTGGCTAGTAAAGCATTAGGGCTGCTGCTATGGTCAAGGCATAACTTGGCATGGATTATTGCATAGTGGCAGAAGGACACAACATTTGGGTTGCAACTACACCGTTTGTCAAGTGAGGGTCCGCCAAGACCCTCAGCACCACAATTTAGCAACAGGGACTTCATTGTGCCAAAGTAAACGTGTGCCCGAACCAAAAATATCTTTCTAGATATATGCTATGGTCCCATTATGTACAGTAGCTATCTTACAACTGTCACATTCATTTAGTAGGTTGGTATTTGAGCGGAGCGCTGTGTGTCTCGTGAATATGAAAGAAAAAGATATATATAATGGTGCAGATAGTATAAACAAATGAAGTCTCAAGATAACTCTGCAATGGTGTTACTCACAATTGACAATGTCAATATAAGGCGTATCAGAGACACTTCTCTCTCTGATAGGAGCCCTTTAATGGATACCCCCTCAGAGTGGTGTCTTGATAACGTGTCAGGAAGCTTGTTGGTGGTCAGGGTTTTACTCCCAAGGTTTGTATAAAAAAGAGAGAGAGAACGCACAATAGTATAGTATGGTCTAAAATAGTGTATTAGCAGCAATGAATAGACATATGCATGATGCACTCACATTTCCAATATGTTTTACGTTCGAGGGAGAGTACTGCTGGTTGTAGAGAGTGCCGGTATCTTCAGGAGCGGCAGAGCACTTCCGCGTGTGTCACATGTGTCCGCGTCACGTCCTGTGACGTCTCGGGTTGGGGCGGAAGAAGCTGCCCTGCGTGTCCGTCTCCGTGCCAGCACCTAGCTCCAATGATCTCTCCAGCTCAGTCACCTCCCACAGTAGATCGATTCTACGCGTTTCGCTGTGGCTTCTTCAGGAATCGGAATCTGCCGCTCCTGAAGATACCGGCACTCTCTACAACCAGCAGTACTCTCCCTTGAACGTAAAACATATTGGAAATGTGAGTGCATCATGCATATGTCTATTCATTGCTGCTAATACACTATTTTAGACCATACTATGCGTTCTCTCTCTCTTTTTTATACAAACCTTGGGAGTAAAACCCTGACCACCAACAAGCTTCCTGACACGTTATCAAGACACCACTCTGAGGGGGTATCCATTAAAGGGCTCCTATCAGAGAGAGAAGTGTCTCTGATACGCCTTATATTGACATTGTCAATTGTGAGTAACACCATTGCAGAGTTATCTTGAGACTTCATTTGTTTATACTATCTGCACCATTATATATATCTTTTTCTTTCATATTCACGAGACACACAGCGCTACGCTCAAATACCAACCTACCAAAGATCTACCTGGACCTGGACAGTCCGTTTAAAGGGTGTAGAGCTGCTTTTTATCTTTATTTTTTGTATTTCACATCACTATTGTATTCACTGTTATTGGTGGAGGTCATTTGTCATATCATATGATACATATTTAAAATTTATATATCACTGTCACTGTCACTGTATAGACCATATATTGTTTCATTTTAGTTTAAGAAGCGCCCGGTTTTTACTTTTTGTTTCTACATTCATTTAGTGACTGCACTTGTTTATGGAGCCTTATTTTTGACAATTTAAAAAAAAAAATTATTTAAAAATAATAAGAGGACAAACAAAAAAGGACATTATTTTCCTAATGTTTTCAGATGCAAAATAATATTAGCTACTCGTGACTCAGAACATGGCAAGCAATAATTATTAGGTGAACATTGCATATATCTCTTCTCTATGACAGCCATAAACCTAGCTATTAGACACAAATACTAATTAACATGCCATTAGTTTACAGGATCTTTGATAAATGGGTCCCCTATATGTCATTACTATAAAAAGTTCAAAGGTAACATAGCAACCTGATTAGTAATTAATGACTGGATATTATAATATTAATAAGCCATGTCCAAGTAACTCACCCATTTGTATGGAATGATTGATGCCTCATCTCTAATGGGACACAAAGACAAAGCGTTTAATGCTAGTCTTAATCAGCTAGTTATACACAAGTCGGATTGTGGTGGTCATTGTGGCAGTTACACAAAGCCCGGAAGAATGTTTTAATGATCAAATGTTCAGCCTGATCTCAGTGCTACTGATTATGTATCTGTTTGCTATCCATTTTAATAGCACAAACAGAAACAAATATCAGGGTCATATATAAAGCTCTTAATTTGAATTGAAGTGATTGGAACATACAGTAGTAGGGTAAAAGGGGACGATAGACAGCACTCTGATAGTGTTAAATATATGCAATTGCACGGTGCACGGAACAAAAGGGGACCCTTATTCCTCTGTATAGTACTAACAAATCTACGTAAGTACCAGCACTCACTGTCTAATAGCTAAATGATGAAAATAGTTGTAATGCAGAATAAACATTTAATAATAAAATGAACCAGAAATAAATACAGTAGTAGGTTTCTTAATCCCTTTGGACACTGACACATATCGCACACATTTATGACAATTACACATTAGTTTATAATAACAGAAAACAGAATAGATTGTGTTTATTTTTTTGTTAGTAATCACTTTGTTGCTGGCAGGGCTAACAGAACATTGCTTTTCTAAAAGGGAATGGATATTAACCATGCATGTGATGTACAGCAACTCTATTCAAGGTACGCTGTGTGTATTACTGGTATTGTCTTTACAGAGGAACACCACACTTTGTGTTTCAGTGCCTGCTATTTGTGACCTGGGGAAAGTTATTTTATCTCATTTACCTCAAGCACCAAATCACTGCAAGCTTTTCAGGGCATGTATTCATTGTACCAACACCCTTCTATG
The DNA here is from genome assembly GCF_040206685.1 of Ascaphus truei. NCBI lineage: Eukaryota > Metazoa > Chordata > Amphibia > Anura > Ascaphidae > Ascaphus > Ascaphus truei. The sequence goes on along the minus strand of NC_134490.1, from coordinate 15,231,643 downwards.
TCAAGTTATTAGTGCACTGAAAGAATATAATTTTAATTCCTATTATCAGGGAGAAGTATGACTACGATTGTCTAGTATTGTTTTATTCCCCTTAAATACATTGTCATCTTGGTCTTATTGTTTTGTGATTGTTGTAGAGCATGTATATCTCAGAAGCACTTCATGCATAAAACTAATGAATGTTTTATTTAACCTTCATGGTAAGATTGCAGGATTGAGGAGAGTGGACAGGAGATAAGCTGCACTGAGTCATTTTGCCTAAACATACAAGGACCAATTACGTTGAAGAAATTGATAGAGACAGATATTAAATAGGACAGGTGCAGTCTTATCTCTAAGCAACAGCATAAAGAGAATTGTTATCTATTCTTCGATTTGTATGACTCCCCCTACGTTATATATTAGCATTCTCTGGAGGCTTCCTTTTATTTGGAATTTTACTTAAATACTTTCAGGCTGGAGACCCCTGCTAGGTTCTTTTAATTATTTCTCCACCTCTATTAAAAAAAAAATACAAGTCACCAACTTCTCTCTCTATTAATGAAGTCCCTTTAGAATGCATTTTAATATTGGCCAATTGGGAATATTAATCAAGGATTTGAATCAGGCAACCATGAGAAAGGATCAGCTTGTTCTCTTTCAGTGGTTTTATTATTTTTCGCATTATTATTATTATTATTGCAAATCATTTAATTATAAGATGTCAACACATTCTGCTGTTGGGTAGAATGGAGGACAGAAGACAGTGTTACAAGTAACTTAAATCTGTTGCAGCAAATTAGCACATTTACAGTAGTAAGATGCCCGCTCAGAAGAATTTACTTCTGAAGGGAAGATATGTTTTGACACATTTTTCTGCAACTATGTAATGAACAGAGTTTTTTTTTTATATTTACTTCTTACTGTTATAAACCATATAAACGTACAAACTCAGACAGGTTTAATGAAGTCCCCCCCCCCCCGCAGGCAGTCTCGCACCCCCCCCCCCTGGGGGTTGTGCCCCCCAGTTTGTGCACCGCCCACTCTATACTATGTTGTGTAAGAGTAGTACAATGAATGTATGTACAGTATTTCACTTAAAATAATTGTATATACAGTTATGTCTCTGGTTCAGTCACCTTGGTGTTGAATAATGGTATTCCAATGTTTGCATCTCTCATTCTAGCTGCAATGGCAGCACTGGATGCTGAGATAAAAGGGAAAAGCAGGGTTGCAAAACTGTCTAGAACAGGGGAGCGCAAACTTTTTTCCCTGCGCCCCCCTGCCGGCAGTTCCCCTCTCTTCGCAACACCTCCCCGCCCTCTTACCTTTGCTCCGGCGGTGGTATCATGACGTCACGTTGCCATTTGACACCATGGCAACATGTGTAAGGAGCCGCTGGAGCCAAGGTAAGTGAGGTTTACAGAGGACTTCCATGCTCCCCCGGCACTTAATTTAAGTGCCTTCTGGAAGCACGCAGGGCCTCTGTAAACCCCGCGCCCCCGCAGACAGTCGGGCACCCCCCAGTTTGCGCACCGCTGGTTTAGAGCATGAATATGCTCTCAAGTGATACAGTATTTGTATTTACATGACTAAGGCAGAGCCTCTGACTAAGCAGATAAAGGGTGTGATTACTTTTGCTGTCACGTAGTAATTGTTTATAAACATATTTGACTTGTTAAACATTACAAATGTACCATTTACTGAAAAACATGTTCTTTTGATGTTCTGAACTACACTTAGAAAGTTAGTACTCTCAAAAACAGATTTTTATTTTGATCTCATGTTATATGCTGGGTTTAGGCCTTATCTTGTTTACTTACTGTATGCATAACATGGGGCATTTTTAGCTGACCTAATTGCTGGGTTTTTCCTTGTTGTTCTTTTTGCACACTGAAGGGAAACCACATTCTGTGAGACAGCAGGGGAGAGATGTCTGTCTGTTATTAAATGCATATTTCTCCAGCTAATAAATCTGTTGTTGGGAACATGTGCCATTCTCCTTCATCTGTTTTATCTCAGGGTCTCAAACTCCAAGCACAACACAGAGATAAAAAATACCCAGGGAGAGTGTAGATCAAGTTCAGTCAGTTATTTTTTTATGTTTTACCAGGAAGTAATTACCTCTCGTTTTCAAGTATGTCCTGGGCACAGTTATAACAATACATTGTTACATTAAAAGCACATGTTATACAATCAATTACACAGAAATAGAGAAGCCTTAACATCACCAAACAACAGCTAATGGCAGCAAACGGCTCACACCCTTTGGCTGCCCTTCAGCTTCGCCAAAGGCTACCTGCCATTGGGGCGACGCAGATGTACACTGAAGGGGTTCAGATTGATTGCAGCTGCGAATACAAAGTTCTTTGTCCTCTTGGCTCATTAACATTACAGTGGGTGGGGCTGACGTTCCACAAAGTACAAGCAAATGTTAACCTTTAGCATGCTGGTCCTGTGCAGAGGGGAGCAGCTCTTGGGGATCCCCATCAGGCATCCGCCTTTGGGGCGACGCAGATGTACACTGAAGGGGTTCAGAATGAATGTAGTTATAGTTTCTGCCCTCTGAAAACAGCAATAATGCTTCTCCATATCTGCTTTAAAGTTGAAGTCCCACTAAACAACACATATAATAATAATGTAATAAAAGTGGTGGCACGCAGCTCTCAAACATCTGTTCCATTTTTTTGGTAGTATTTCATCATTTATCTTTGTGTTGTGAGGGTGCACAGATCTTGAGGTGTCATTAACTTTTTACTTATTACTCTGAGAACTGATGGCAGATATAATTGAAGCTCAAACTCCCACTTGGGGGTTAGGTTATTAATTGCACACAGTATGTGTCTAATGTGCATCCTGTCTCTTTTACACGGATATATGACGTCTTAGAAGATTCTATGGTGGACCTAATGATTAGAGATGTGCTGTCCTGGAACAGGATTGTGTTTTTTCCCTGCTCTCTGGATGTCTGCACACTTGACCTAAAAATCTAAAGAATCCGCAGCACACACTAGTTAGTTTAAATAGTAAAAAGGTTTAATTCATCTCACAAGCATCAGGGGTAAATACAAGAAAGAACAGAGCGACGTTTCGGACCTCCCATCCTTTATCTAGCTCCTACACCAGTATACATCACACTGCGTCTACATATAGTGTACCAATCAGTCCAAATTGGCACCAAGCCATTGCTAGCCCACTTCCCGAACGTAACTCAGAGAGGTCAATCCTCATAGCTAATGCGCATGTGCAAATGCCTATCTCCAACCTGCTGAATTATCAACAAAGCATGGGAGATAACCTCAAACACTGCCGGCTGAAAGTGTGCCTGTCCGCAAACCCAAGCGTCTGCGCAGCACATAGCTGATCCGAGCCAAGCAGGAAACGAAAATGTTTTGCCTCGTTCAGTTCAGGCCTAGCATGCAGATTTCAGCAGTAGGATAAACTAGTCTGGATCGCGAAAGTTGGGGGGAGGGGAGGATCCAGATATCCGCAATCCAGACATGTTATACAACAGATGCTACATGCGCTATAACAAACTGCAGTATACATCACAACACTTCACACATTATTACTATTGGATTCACTTGTAATAATGTCATAGAACATATCTCCATAGATAACAACATCTGACTCATATTTATGGCTCGTGATGTGTTATCAATATGTGATGGATCCTTCTAAACCATTAAAACTCAAAACTTTCTCCTTCTTCCAAATTGGTAAATCCATAGTATTCAATAAGATTTATTCCAGATACCAGAGGCAACAGGAAAGGTTTTGTGCTATTGACAAAAGTCCCATCTCCCTGACCCTTTTGATTACTGGTTGCAGAGATAGCCATTGATTTGCTATCATTGTTTGGTTTCCTCTCGTTCCCCTGCCCTTTTAATTGGAAAAAAGTATGAAAGGAGCTATTGATTTGTTTGTAATTGATAAGAGACTAAGCTGTATGTTATTCTAATCAGTGTTGTAATGGCGCGTACGGTCACATGGCGGCAGAGGGTGGGTCCCCTCTAGGCTTTGGTTTCTCCCCAAGTAAATATAGAAACTGGCCTACTGTACAACTGCTTCTGAGCATAAACGTGTAGACACAAATGCACTTGGATACTCTCAATAAAGTTTAATTATCAACACATTTGATCACTATAACAACCAAATAACAATGAAAATACTTTAACCTGAACCCCATCAGTATTAAAGTGGCCACAACCCATTGCAGAACGACGACCCTTCCAGGTCTGAAGTGATTAAAAGGTGTTCCTTCCTAAACTGTTCAGAGAGAGAGAGGGGTCTTGTAAATGTTGAGAATTTTTTTTTTTTTTTTAAATCTATGATTCCACCGTCCACTTTGAGACTGAGAGGAAGGTTTGTCACGAGGGGGTTTGGTTTGACATAATGCAAAGTATGGGTTGACCTACAATCATTGGCCGAAGTTTAACAGTGTATAAAGAGTATCACTAAATTATCTGCAGCCGCAGAGTGTACATACTTTTTACTTATTTTACAGTTTCATTTTTTTTAATAAGAGGATTCTTTTTTTTTTTTTTTCAAGCCCTTCTGCTTTTCTGTTTTTAGAACATAAATATTGTGTAAAACTTTCAAAAGGTAACCCCCCTAAAAAAGCTAAATCAGACCCAATAGAACTGTTTTTTAATGCACTCCGCTTCTGGTCACTAACTTCTGGTAATTTGAGAATACAGTAGTGGTATTATAGAAATTATCAACTTTTTTTTCTTCTTCAGCAAACCGACCGAAGGTGGAATTCTATTTTTCTTATTAATGTTATCTTAAATCATTGAAAGTCTTCTTGGTATCCCCTACTGTGCTTTGCCAAATAGATATTGAATTATGAACGTGTCATAACCTTGCATTGTTCTTTATCTGAGAGAAGAGTATTCAATATGGTTAGCACTTTCTTTGTTAACCCTTTGCCAGGCTTCAATAAATTAAGCTATTGTCATCATATGAGAAGGACCAGAATACATTCCATTTCAAACTTCATTTTCAATGGAAAACATTTTCCCTTTACTGTCCCGCTTTCTCTAAGCCTAAAAACCTAACCACTTACCCTAAAATTCCCATCCTTAACCCACTACCCTAACTGCTAAACCCCCTTAAATGATCTTACCTTAGTGGCAAAGCAGCTGCCGGTGTACAGCGGTGTTGGGTCCCTCGACGACCAGACGCTGGCAAATATTTGGTCGTGGCAAAATGGCTGCGATCAAACATCCGTTTCCGCTGTATGAGTGAGTCCCAAGTTACCTATATACCTCTTTAGGCTCGCCGAACTTTGGCACATTCTCCCATCTCTACCCACAAAATAGTAAAAAAAAAAAAAAAAAATGAAATGATGCCGCTGGCGAGTTGGAAACTTTCTCTGATGATGGCGTGGGGATGTAGGTGTTGACTGATGTTGGTAGTGATATGATGTCATGGCCAAGATGGCACTGGTGGCAGCTTAGTCAGTCAACAGCAGCAACTTAACAGGTAAGTCTCTATCTCAGGCTCTGACTGTAAGGAATCGGGGAACACGTCCTTTGCGGCATGTTCCCACCTTACCTGCTGCTGCTGCCACTGCTGCCACTGTTCCTGCCCATGCGCGCACCCCCGCTCCCATTACAGAGCGCGCGCGCACCCACAGCTCTTCTAGCTGCCGCACGGAACCTGGTTCCGCCTCCAGCGATGACGCGCTACAATCCCCAGCTGTGTGGCAAGTCTCTCTTCCCTGCCTTGTTGCCCGCAGCCTATCCCAGCTCCTCCACATGTCCCCATTGGCCTGTCTTTAAATACTTCCTGCTTCCTCCTATGCTTCACTCAGCATAATCCTATGTAGCCTCGTGAAGCTCACTTAGTTTGTGCAGTGCTCTGTCCCCTTTGGAGTTAACCTCTTGTGTACCGACTCGGCTTGTTTGTGGACCCTGGATTTTGGCATACCCTCGACTACGGCGATCTCTACTACCCTTGAACACGGCATACGGACTCGGACTACGCTGCTCTCTCTCTAATCCCAGACCACGGTTTACGGACCCCTTCTGTCCTGTCTTCTCCAATCCCGGAACTCGGCAAGTATACCGCATCTCCTACACTCTCCAACCCAGACCCGGCTATGCTAAACTATCCGCCTTCCAAGCACGCCTCCGCTGCTGCGGGTGTGTGGTGTTATACCTTCCCACCTCAGTGCCGGGATCTTGTCTTGTTTGTGGGCAGCGCAAGTGTAAGGCTGAGTCCATGGTCAGCGCTTATCCGCTGACCCGCGCTGAGGCGTGCTGACGCTTGTCAGTGAGCCCCTGCAGCCGCAATGGAAGCGGCTTTAGCAGGGGCTCGCGCACGCTTCCGCAGGCGTGAGGAAGCGTAGCCGACAATAATTTTTTAGTTTGAGCGCTCACGGGAGCGCAGGGCCGGTCACGTGAGCGGTTCGCCCAATGAGGGCGAACCAGCGCCGTGATGTCACTGGCCCGCCCCCGATACGCTCCCGGACGGCGCGTGAACTAAGGCCAGGGAAAGCACCCACTTTCCCTCAGCCTCAGCCTCCCTATGGACTCAGCCTTACACTCAGCCACTATTGTGCCAGCAGTCACAACATCGCACTCTTATGTACAATTAATGCGTATATTTATTTTTTCAAGGGAAGAAAAGAAATAAAAGGAATATATCCGTGGGCCCTCCCTTTGACCCACATATATAACAGTCAGGAGATAAATACAGAACAAGCCACATACTGTACCCATATGAATGTTTTGTCTATGGCTGGCAACGCTGTATAGGTGCTTGCTTGTTTGGGCACCCACGACCACAACTACCACCACCACTAGACATTATTTTCACTGTCTATTGTGTATATTCACACTCCCAACCCCACTAGTCAAATGGTGTCTGTGTCCCCTGTGAGTGATTATTAATAGATTGATGCTATTCAGCAACAAGGGTTAAGGGTTTGGATTATGGCTCATCTTCCTCATCTTGCTCATAGTCATCGCTGTCATCCTTGTCGGATCTGATATAAGATCATATAAACTGGAGTCAACCACTAACTGTTCCTTTGCGGTAATGGTATTCATCAAACATGCTGTAGTTGTAGCTTCTTGACATTTTTGTGCAGTAACTTCTGCGACGGTCACTTACAAGGTTGCAAGCCGTGCTATATACTCTTTCAGATTCCACACTGGAGAATGGATATCTTAAATAGATTATGGCCCGTCTATCTAAGGGGCTCCAGAGAGTTCTCTTTCCCCCCTAGAAACAGACTGGCCCTTATGTCAACTTCTCTGTTATCATTAAAGCAGCAAATCATGAAAAATCCTATTTGTTTTTTTTTTAAATATATAAACAAATCAGTTCTGTGGTATTAGATAATACTGTGCATTTTTTTTTTAAACTCCTAATGCCATTTTTAATGTTTTTTTTTTAATGTGCTGAGAATCCTTTGGTTGCTACAGTGATTATTTAGAAAGCCATATCCTCTTCCTCTTTTGAAACAGGCTCTGACACACACCTTTTTTGAGCTCTGCACGTTGTCAACAAAGTATCACAAACAGATCTTTCGCTGTGTTCCAAACAGCAGTCTATTAATCTGAAATGTTATTTTACATGGCACGGCTGACTTTACCCTCTGAGAAATGACATCTAGATGGAATTGGTATCGTGGGCACCTGCATTAATCTGTGGAAGCCTATTGAATTAATACCAGAAATAGGACGCAGATCAAATGCAGTGATCTTCTAAGAAACAGGGTGCCTGCAATCAAACTTTATTTCTCTTTTAAATGACTGTTTGACAGTTATTTGTTTTTGACCAATAGAGTAGTTAAGTTGGGAAAAGAGTTTCTCTTCATCGTCTGTGGAGACTCGGCTACAACAACATCATCACCCGGGGATTCTTGAGAAGACGTAGGGATGTTTGGGGATGCTTTCAGTCGATGTTTTGAAGTTGATGGTTCTAATGAATAGGAAAAGTATCAACCAATGCTAATGCCACAGGTTGATTCTGAGCTCTCCAATAAGGATTGGTCTTGTTGTAAGTTTGAATGACTTTGCTGCAAGTGGTGTAACATGGAGGAAGTGCCAATGTGGGCGGTGATTTTATCCCAGCTTATTTTTGCCTGACAAAGACTGCAGATTGCACGGCATACATTGTCTGGGTTAGGGTAGAACACTTCCAAACAGAAGACGTGGGTAGGTTTGCCTTTTGCACGATCATGTGCTTGTCAAGGGCATGTGGTGTGTGTCACATGTGGCTTTTCCCTTTCTACTTCGACACCGTCATCGTCATCCTTTTAAAAACGAGAATCTTCATCATCATCTAAAAAACAAGCATCATCAACTTCAAGTTCCACAGATGTATTCACTACAACACACGCATCCTCAAACAACCAGGACATATTTGAAAATGAGGTCCCATTCAATGTAAAAAATGTAACATATTTATATAAAAAAAAAAATTTAAATTCAATAAAGGATTCTATTTCAACTAGTTGAGAAATGGTGTAATGTGAGGATTTGGATATAAGCTGCTTTACAGAGTCAGAAATGTCAGAACTTTGACTCTCCTCGGGTGTATTGCAGGAAGGCACACATACAGGGAGAACTTGTTTCTCTGATTCAGTGTGGCTATTCTTTGATCTCTCAGGCTCTGAGTGGTTTACAGATGACATCAAGCTGGGAGACCTGCATTTAATATCAGCAGAGACAGAAGAAAGTGGATGACCCACTTCAGAACTGGGCAAGCTAGCACTGTCCCCCCACCCCCTTAAATGTTTGCATTTTAATTGACCTAGTGTTGAGTTTACATATCATCATTACTGACTCCTCAGTTTTATCTAAAGTGTATTGAAACCAGTAAACATTAACAATTGTGGATGGGAGACTGACAAGTTAGTACTAGTAGTGGTATCTATACCACAATTCTAAGTTGGATTCCTGTTTTCCATTTATTTGTATGTCAGAAGCATCGAAATCTCACAAATGGCACCATGTAGCACCACAAAACTTTCACTGTACATTCTGCTGCGGATTTGTAGGTCAACACAACTATCTTGAGCTTCAAATGTGACTCACCCCCCAAGTTATGGACATTCTAAGTTTCACTCTGCTGGACAGCAGTAATGTTAGAGCGAGAGCAGGGGGCGGGGAGCATGGCTACTAAGGGAGCGGGCGTGCCCTTGCCCTGATCGGAGCTGTGTATCTCATGTGCAAGTCATTCTCAGCCAGGGCTCCGCGGAGCAGTCCGAGCTGCCCGCACTCACTGCTGCACCTGCACCTCCCCCCTCCGCTCTCCTCCTCCTTCCCTCCCCTCCCCTCGGAGTGCACTGCAGTCCTCACTGCCTCAAGCTTCCTGCTGCCTGAGTTCTTTGAGCTACGAGGGGGAAGGAGGGGGGGTGAGGGGGATCCGTGGTGTCGGCGGAGAGTTCAGGCTGTTGCTTTTCTGTAATCTTTGCATGGGAGGGGAGGGAGGGGAGGGGGGAGAGGCTGCTTCTGCTTTTTCTGCTTCTGTAAACGTGTGTGTATGTTTGACAGTGTGACAATGTGTGTGTGTGACTGTGTGTGTTTGACAGTGTGACAATGTGTGTGACAGTGTGTGACTGTGTGTATTTGACAGTGTGACAATGTGTGTGTGTGTTTGACAGTGTGACAATGTGTGTGACTGTGTGTGTGTGTTTAACAGTGTGAGTGTGTGTGTGTGACATTGTGTGTGTGTGACATTGTGTGTGTCTGTGACGTGCGTGTGTGTGTGACGTGCGTGTGTGATGTGCGTGTGTGACGTGCGTGTGTGACGTGCGTAACAGAGGACAAAAACAACAATGCAAACTAAGAGTATGTGAGGATTCGGGGTCCGCGGCGGCAGCGGCGTGGCCTTCCCTCACCTCATGTTTCTCCTGCTCCTGCGGGGTGCTCCCGGCGTTAGCTCCCTCCGGTCCCGGCTGTCGGGGGACTCCCTCCTCGTCCTCGGCGGGCAGTAACCAAGCCGCGGGCGACTCGATCGCAGGACCCTTTTAATTTATTCACTGCTCCTGCAGTGAGGCTCCGCCCCCAACACATACAAGGATCAATCAGGCATAAAGACTGCTCACCTGTATCCTCCTTTGGACAGCCTATCCAGGACAGCTCCATGCACTCCTCCAGGCCTGCCTCCTCTTCCTATTGGTCAGCCACGCTTTATATTGCCTGTCCTGCCACTCATTCATTGCTCGACATAGTTTTCACTTGGATTACTACTCTGGCATTCTCTCTCTCTCATTCACTCAGGTTATGACTTGGCTTGGCGGACGTCTTTCTCTGGTTCTCGACCCCCGCTTGGACAAACGACCTTCCGGAATTCTCCAATCCCTGACCTAGGCTAACGGCAACGACAACGGCACTTCTTCACGGTACCGGCAAGTATTGCTAGCTAACATCACCTGGCCTGGCAATGCCGCAATCACCACACTCCGGACACGCTCCTTTTGCTGCGGGTGCGTGCCCTCATACTTTCCTCACCTCAGTAGAAGGGACGGGTCTGGTCTGCGGGCAGTACCGGCATAACAGAGTGCATCTCTCACAAGGTTACGATTTTTTTAGCGGCTGAAAAAGGGCATTTTGCCAGGTCCACGATCTTGAGCAAAAATTACAATAACAACATCACAAGTGTTCATGTTGTATTATATGAGGAATGTATTCAGTGCCAATGATATACGTTTAACACAAGCCAAAGTAATAATACAAAGTGATGCTGGGCTAAGTATTCCTGAGATTAAAGCCTTTAACTACCAGAAGAATTATCCAACAGCAAAACAGGCAAAATCTAAGTCCGCACTTATAGTCCTGGCGACCCAACGTCACGCTGACGTCGCTGAAAAAAAATCTAATTGAATTGACTTCCAGCGATCGCGACCAAGCCATCACATCGCTCCTACTATAAGCGCACGCAACGGATTCAATGCATTTGTTTTGACGCGACATCGCATAGCTGTCACTGGGACTATAAGCGCAACCTTATTGATAGATGCCTTTTTTAATAAAACATTCATGCAAGTGTTTTTAAAGATTTTATTTTTAACTTTTATCTTTATTTTAAATATTTGTTTTTTTTCCCCAACTTTTAAAGCACATTCTATTGAATGGGCCATAAGGTGTCTTATAACTTGGTAAATCTTATGGCTTAGTAAATATTGGTAATATCTTATGGCTTAGTAAATATGGCTCATTGAATTGTTGTCTGTAATATATTACAGTCAACAATATGATGAGTATCGTATCATTTACATAGTTACATTGTTACATTGTAAATGAGGTTGAAAAAAGACGGACGTCCATCAAGTTCAACCTATTCTACTGTAAATGTAGGATCTCCAAATACTGCAGTTTTAGATTTGCCAGCACAAACACTGATGATTAGGTGAAATTTCTTATTGGTATAAACATTTGCTACTAACAATTTTTTACATTGACTTGTCTCAAAGTTAGACACTGGCCAACAAAATGGTATGTAGTTGGGTACAATGAGAGCTAGAGGGTTTGCAGAATACTAACAGTGCTATGGTGCCTGCCTAGGTAATCCACTTCCGGCACTGGCCTCTCCATGTTAATGGTTAATTAATTATGCTTCTCTGACAGCAGTAATAGGGGGGTTGTTTGCCATGGCTTTCAGACAATGATGGAATAATGATCTCTATCATACAAACTGTACCAAGGGACTTCTTTCATACCAAACAAAACAAATTAATGATGGCAATAAATATTCCTATCCAGACAAATGAGATTTAAACCTTGAAGCTAGCCTCTTGCCGACACCTTTATTTACATACTTAACCACTACACTCTATGCTGGGAAGACTGAAACTGCCAAAAGCCAGAGTGACTTTGCAGCATTGAGATGCATCCTTGCTATAATAAATGCTTTGTAAAGAAACATTGATAACACTGTTAGGAAGACAGGTTATGAGCAGATCTGTCACGGATGGCAGGCAATTGTAAAAGCGGAAATGCTGAACAATAGAACCTTCAAAAGATAAGAGAAAAGTTGTGAGATGTATAAGTGCCTGGGGTTTAAAGTTTAGCTTTCGGTAAAATGCCAAGTTACAGTACTTGCTGAATTGTGTACCACTCGTGATAAGTGTAGCCATGCCTGGTTTTGGCTACCAGTCTGCCCTCCCTGTCATGTAAGCCCTGGTAACAGTGTAGGCAGTGACAGGACCAATTCTGGGGTTTCCCCACAGAAGCAGCTCCCTTGAGTGAGAGAGGAGGTGGGACTAGACCTGTGTTCTGCCCAATCCTGGGTTCAGACCTGGTACCTTCCTCCCTTGTACCTAAGAGGCGACACTACTACATTTAATCAGTTGTCTCTACCATTGAAAGAGACAGGTAATCACACAGGAGTGCATATTGCATTAGCACTTACTGTCCTCTCCTCCTTGGGGGAGAGTGAGTGATACCATTCCTCTGGTTCTGCTAGAGAACAGGGAAGAGTAAGGACTGCTTCAAGGCCCTTGGCTTGGAGTGTAGGTCCAGAGACCATCGCGAGGTTGGAAGACCTGTGTGAGCTGTATTGGGCAGAAGCCCGTGTTATACTGTGCTGAAGCAGAGGAGCAAACCGGTTCCAGTTAATCATACTCCTGCCTAGTGTGCAATCTTTCTGGGGGGAGTGGAGTGGTTCTTCTGCAACAGATTGCCTTCATACATCTGGAGCCTGCAGCAGATGGAGGCACTGTACTGTCAGAGATAGAGACCAATGATGTACCCCAGAAGCCTGGCCAAAAGTCCCCAATACCATCGGCAGACCACTCAGCATCCTGTGAGCCAACAGGTATTCAGCATCATACACCGTGTAATGGCAGAATCTCCCAGAGGGTGAGGGAAACACCATTACATAAGGATACCTCGGAAAACTTTTGCAGAGTAGATAAAGAGAACCTGAATTTCCAAGAGATAGAGATTCCTAGTGACACATCTGCAATGAGGTTAATGAGCGGGATCACTGTGAACATTTAGGACAGTTTTGCCATTGAATGGATGCACAAAGGATACTTGTTCTGTCCCTTGTGCATCATGTTATTTGTCAATAAAAGGTGTTAAGGAGCAGTTTCTCAAAGCACATATTGTAATAGGATGTATCAAAATCTACATCTGTTTCTGAGCAATGAGCATCCAAGAGCCAACCGTTTCTTACTTGGTATAAGCTGCTCTGCTTAACAGTCAGTGTTTTTCAACAGGGTTTCCTGCAATTTTCAGGTCATTTGAAAATTGTACCAAATACAGAAGAATTTACATTGCATCTAATCTCAGACGTGCTATTAGAGAAGGTTGGGGTTTCTTACAATGCATCTGATCTCAGACGTGCTAGTAGAGAAGGTTGGGGTTCCTTACAATGCATCTGATCTCAGACGTGCTATTAGAGAAGGTTGGGGTTCCTTACAATGCATCTGATCTCAGACCACTATTAGAGAGGGTTGGGTTCCTTACAATGCATCTGATCTCAGACGCGCTATTACAGAGGGTTGGGGTTCCTTACAATGCATCTAATCCCAGATGCATTATCAGAGAGGGTTGGAGTTCCTTATATAGCCATGGCTGGTCCAGCTATCTCTCTACCTTCCCTGCCACGTAAGTTCTAATAAGATGTAGACAGTGACAGGCTATCCTATGGGGTTTTCCCCCTCCTCATGCTGACTTCCTAAGTGACAGGACTGTAGATGACACACGGATCTTTGATAGCCAATGGTGGTACAGATACTGAGCCCTCCCTCTTTGAGCTTCAGGAAGGAAGTGCCTAAATTATAGATTGATGTTCAGCCCCTTAGGGGTGAGATCTTCAGTTGGTTTCCAGGGTGCCCCTGCATGGGGTAAGAAAGTGTTGGAGACGTCCCCTCCCGGCATGAGCTGAGGGCAACAAGCTACTTTAGCCAAGCCTCATTATTACCCACAGGCCAGTACCATCAAGAAGCCAGGGATCTATCCTAAGCATGCGCTGTAATGACACCGGCAGTGGCTGCTACAATAAAGATCATCCTCATTTATACTTCTGGGTTGGCGACAGTTTGTTGGACAGACGTATTGGGGGTAAAGGTTGTCATGGTGGGAGTGCCTTCAGCTCTGCTGAACCCCGTATGTCTGGAGGCGCTGACACCAAGAGGAAAAAGAACCAGCAGATCCCCAAAAAGACTGTCCTGTCCCCCCACACCATCACGGGCAACTCATCTCTCCTGTTTTCTCGCAGGTAACCAGCACTACATCAGCAGTAGCCTTCCCAAGTTCTCCTAGAGGGGGCAGGGGTTGGCGGACATGTGCTAAACTTACAATGCATCTAATCTCAGACGCGTTAGAGAGGGTTGGAGTTCCTTACCATACATCTCAGTCACGCTATTAGAGAGGGTTGGGGTTCCTTACAATGCATCTGATCTCAGACACGCTATTAGAGAGGGTTGGGGTGCAACAGAATTTCACAATATAATTTTAGGAATTCTTAACTATAAAAAAGTGTGAAAACTGCTGGTCTGAATCTTACAAACAGATGGGGTGTGTTACGTCCTTACTATCAAAGCCCAACCCTTGCTACAATCATGAAGCTCAACCTGTGAGAACCACTATAGCCCTACCCCCTCCCAGCAGTACTCACAATTTTCAATTTGTCCCAGTATGTGAAGAGGAGATTACACAGAAATTCCTCACATTAAAACTAAACAGCCAATGTGGACCTGACCTACTGCAATCAAAGTTTCTACGACTTTGTGCCCCAGTCATTGCCACACCACTTGTCTCCCTAAACAACTATTTTTTTTTCTTCAGTTAGGGTGACCAGATTTTCCAAATGAAAACCAGGACACATCAAAAAATTATTTATACAACAAAGGACATCACTAAAAAATAAATATTATAATGGCATTTGTCTAATAGCGTCCCCATGTATGCTGTATTATTAATTCTCCCTCCCCATTCTCTCTGCGACTTCCCCCTATTCTCTCTCCCACCGCCATGATCTTTCCCCCTGACATTCTCTCCCCGCCATTCTTTCTCCCTTCTCCCTGCCATTCTCTCTCCACCTCCTGCCATTCTCTCTCCCTTGCCCCCCATTCTCTCTCACCCACCATTTTCTCTCTCCCCCCGCAATTCTCTCTCCCCCCACCATTCTCTCTCTCTCTCTCCCTGCCATCATTCTCTCTCTCCCCCCCATGACATTCTCTCTCTTTTCCTACCTCCCGCATTCTCTCTCCCTTCTTACCCTCCCCCCCCCCCCCCACCATTTTGCTCTCTCACTTCTTACCTCCTGCCAATCTCTCTCCCTTCTCTCCATCACTGGCTGGTGGAGTTTTATTTTGGGGGCAAGTGCATCCCATCAGCCATGATATTAGGGGACCACCGGCCCCAATACATACAGGTATAGCACAGATTATTGCACAGATTATCACACATTAATAGATGCAATAACGTCGGCTATATCTATATGTAGGCGCGATAAACGCAAGCACACACACCCGATACGTCCACCACATACACATTAAACAACCACATATTTTCTACATTCACACACAATGTATTTACCAGAAACACACTGACCTGCAGACACACATAGACCTGCACAATACTCACACAGACACACACTGACTGCACAACACACACAGGCCTGCACAACACTCACACAGACACACACTGACCTGCACAACACACACAGGCCTGCACAACACCCACACAGACACACACTGACCTGCACAACACTTACACAGACACACACTGATCTGCACAACAAACACAGACATACACTGACCTGCACAACACTTACACAGACACACACTGACCTGCACAACACTTACACAGACACACACTGACCTGCACAACACACACAGGCCTGCACAACACTCACACAGACACACACTGACCTGCACAACACTTACACAGACACACACTGATCTGCACAACACACACAGACATACACTGACCTGCACAACACTCACACAGACACACACTGACCTGCACAACACTTACACAGACACACACTGACCTGCACAACAAACACTGACCTGTACAACACTTACACCGACACACACTGACCTGCACAGCACTCACACAGACACACACTGACCAGCTCAACACTTACACACACTGTTCTGCACAACTCTCACACAGATACATACTGATCTGCACAACATACACACAGAATGACCCTGACCTGCACAACACACACACACACACACAAACACACACACACACACACACACACACACACACACACACACACACACACACACACACACACACACACACACACACACACACACACACACACACACACACACACACACACACCTGAACAGCCACAGCCACTGACCAGCACAGACTCACACACAACATACACACAGACTGACCTACAGGAACCAGCTCTAAAAGGAGGAGCTGCCATGCTCACTGACGCCCACTGTGGCTGCATGTTTCTCTTTGAATTCATAGCACAGCAGCTCTTGCAGATACTGACCTCACTCCAGCTAATACTGGCCCCGCCCCTTCCTATTATGGCCCCACCCCCTTCTCTGCAGCTGCAGCCAAAACTTGGATATTTGTAAGATTTTAAACGAATTGTCCGGACACTGGGAAATTTGCTTCAAATCCGGGACTGTCCCAGCTAAACCGTGACATCTGGTCCCCTTGCCTGTTCTCACCATCTGCTCGCCCTTTAAATGCCTTTGGGGGAGCACGCGGCCTCTGTAACCACCGCGCCCCCCCCAGAAAATCTCCCGCTCCTTCCTGGGGGGCGCGCCCCCAGTTTGCGCACCATGGTTTACGGCATAGCATTAAAAAGTAAATATGGCCCCTTGTGCCCTCATTTGAATTTTGATTTGAAGAGACAGTTGTTTGTCCTGCACATGGTGTCTGAGATTTTATTTAGCAAAGATTTGTTTTTTTATTAACATTTTTACTTGATAAGGTTTGGAATCTGACATAAACCTGGCAGGAAGACACGCTAAGGGGGAAACAGGCTGCATTATGACCTGGCTCGGAAATTTTACTAAATCAGTTTGTTCATGACACTTCTACTCCCATCTGGGAAATATCCAGTTCAGACATTGCAGGATAGGCTTTGTTTTTCCTTGATACAGAACAAAGTCATATTTTTGTATCTGACTCATGTGTTGATACAAACTCTCATTGAGTTTAATTAAGATCATGTGCCTTCAGGTGTCAGTTCTTGGGTGATCTCCAACATTGCAGCTTTCTCTTAGATTGCTCTTCAATATGATGAGAAGTGAGGTGACATCCAGTTAACGATGCATTCTATTTTAGTGGAAGTTCCATGGAAAGTTTCTGTCCTTGAGCTTGCCCTAGGCACCTTTGTCATAGATTGACAGGTGTACCTCCAAGTCAAAGGCCCGACCCTCCACTGCACGGGTGGCAAGTGAATAGAAGCGATTGCATCGTTAACTGTGCAACACCCCACTTCTCATTATATTCAATGAGACCTTTGAGAGATGGTTCCACAGAATATTTGTCCTGTCTTGTAGTGCAAGTGTTCACTTTTCTTCCTTGTTCGTGTTATAGCTATGAGCCACTAATCTGTTTTCTCTTGTATACTACAGGCTCTCAAAGCCTTTTATTACATCTAAATCCTTCAAATCCTTTGACAGCCTCGCGTCCTCTATGCTTTATTGCTGTCTAAAGCATTTCAGAGCTGGATCCCATCTTGTAACTTCCACTAGGGGAGTTAACAGTTCAATTACTATGGTTGTCCTCTTTTTGTATGTAAATTGATGTTGTGTTCTTTGTAACCATGCACTGCACGATCCCCATCATTATCAAAGTAAAATGCATCTGTTTTGTAATTCTTAGTCTGTCATCACTTGGGACTCTGCCTGTCGAATGTTAAAAGCAACAGGTAAAGGAGTTAAATGGATGAGATCACCATGTTTACAGCTATGGAGGTGACTGAGGTTAATCCACTACCCATTAATGGGCCACATTTAATAACACCATTCCATTAGCACTTAACTCACCATGAAATAGCACAGCTTGGACATGGGAAATTGAGTGTGATAGCACAGTTTGAAAAGTCTGCACTCGACGCTTCTATTTGGCCTACATGCTTTTTTGTATTATCATTATCATTATATATGTGTGTGTATATATATATATATACCATAATACTGGCATATATATATATATATATATATATATATATATATATATATATATATAATCTAGTATATCTTATTTGAACACGTATGTACACTGTAAATATTAAAGGAGCAAGCCATGCTTCTTAAAATTAAAAATAAATTAATTAATATAGGGTTGAAGCAGGGGGTCTCCGGAGCTGAAGCCCATTAATTTTAGCTCCGGGGACCCCCTGCTTCCGGAGATATTTACCTCCATAGTAAGTGCCGGTAGCCACTCCAGGGTTCACAATATGGCCACTTTTCAAAGCGCCTGTGGGCCAATAGGAAGCTGCGATGTCACACGGAGCGGCTTCCTATAGGCCTATGTTACCAGGGGGCTTTAAAGTGCACAAAACTGCAGGAGATACCGGTACCCCTAAGCACTGTTTTACTGTGCACACTAACTGTAGTTCTATTTCGAAATGTGTCTTAACCCGATGTAACTATGCATATGTACTGCGCAAGCGCAGTGAGTGATGCAGTGATGGTTTTGATCTCTTGATTACACGGGGCTTCTTGGAGAACAGGCGCGCATGCGCAGTGGAGTGAACCTAGGGAAATGACTGCATGTCTGGCTATGATCCGGCATAGGGCGCCCTGACCTTTAATAGGACGGCACTTGATGACGTCACGGACATGCATACTGGCATCCGTGAGGCGCGAACTGCCCTGAGTCTGAGTGCCCAGAGATAGAGCTCCCAAACCACCGGCAGCTCATTATATTGATCTGTTACAGCAGTGATTTACAGAGCCACGCAGTAGATGACTCCTCTTGACATCACACACATGCGCAGGATGCACCAGGAAGGTACAGTTGCCAGCTTTGCCCTTCTTTGAGGGAGAGGGCGTCCTCAGGATACAGCCTCATCATTGGTCTATTAACTGTGACACCCACAGACTCACATAGTAAGTTTGGCATACACACACCTGTTTGCTCCTTGCATATCAGATTTTTGATTGATTTCACCAAGTGATTACACTCACTAGCCCAATTAGATTCCCTTTTTAAACATGCATGTCTCCCTGCCTACATCACCACTCCCAGTAGAAGGCTCTTGGCCGAAACAAAAAAGGAGCAGGTCTAGTAGGCAGGATCCCCTGGTCTGTCCCCCCCTTGGGACACGTTATCATGCTCTGAGCTTTGCTCCTTGTCTCCTCCCTCCATTTTGCTGTGTACCTGACATTAGGTGATGTATTACAATCTGTTGCTGTAGGCCAAGGTGTGCTCTCCTGGCTTTATATTGTGTGTCTTTCTCATATTTTCCTTGCAACTGTGTCACTTTAGACATACCCTAGACTCATGGGGATATAAGTGCGTTGTTATTTGGTGATTTGACCACGTAGCCATAGCCACCGTTGTTCGGCCTGTTGTCAGCTTTACTGTGTTAACCCTGTCAGGTACCTTAGAGTTCCATCTTTGTCAATTTTGGCAATGGTTTTGTTCCCAATGGGATAAACTTGTTGGAGGATCTGTCAAGTTTTGCTACGTACAGGGGATCCATGCCCTATTTTAACCTCTGTGCTTTGTTTTTAACCATTGTTCTGTGTTAACCATTCAATAAAGATTATGTGATTTTGTACTCACAGGCATACTAGAGTGCTTTTTGTTCAGGGCCTTTTTCTCTCTCACCCTATTTATCTGCCCTTATAGCACCACCAACATATCACTGCATATTGATTATAGTGTCGGTATTTAGTTGCACCTATCTTTCTTGTGGATGCGGGGTCCCTCCTCTCTCCCACAATATATATATATATATATAGTCAGATAAGGCAGTTGGCACTCCAATAGGTGCTGGTAAGCCACAGGTGCACGTCCCATATAGAGAATGTAGTTATACGTTACCGTTCCAAGGATAGGTAAACAAGAGACAGCACTCAATGTTGAAAATCAAAGTGTATTAGTGAAAGCAAAAATACATCCAGAAACCCAACGTTTCGGTCCTACAGAATGGGACCTTCCTCAGGGGACCCCTGAGGAAGGTCCCATTCTGTAGGACCGAAACGTTGGGTTTCTGGATGTATTTTTGCTTTCACTAATACACTTTGATTTTCAACATTGAGTGCTGTCTCTTGTTTACCTATCCTTGGAACGGTAACGTATAACTATATATATATATATATATCTCATAATACTGGCATATATATATGTAACGGCTGGACCCCCCTTGTTTGACCCACCCAATCTCACATTGGTTCGTGTGGTCTAACCGGTCCCCATTACAAGGTCGTGTGTGGTGGTGCACCTGCAAGTAACAGGACTCCTGAGTCTCCCGCTTGGTGTTATTAGAGGATATCATCAGGACAGGTATCTGAGGTAGTGGTTACGAGTCCAACTTACTTCACGTGCAGCGCCTCCACCTCATCAGGATCTATGCTTCCGCTGGGAGATTGTCCTGGTGAGGAACTCCTTCTTGGTGGTGACTGCCACTGTTGAGTAATCTCACACTCACACAGTAGGGGTTTCTTTGAACAAGGCATCTTTATTATAGATTTGGATGTAGCAGACTGCCCCATGCAGCTGCCGGCTCTAGCCGCACATCTCTCCGTGCTGTCCTTTTGCCAGGTACGCCCTCCCGTATTGAAGTGGGATTCCCTTTCTCCTAGGGAGATCACCACTGCGCCAGGTCCCTGGACACAGTGTGGCTTAGACAGACTTGATTGGTCACTCTGCTACCGCTAGTTACAGCACTAGGGTCACAAAAGTATTCCTCCAATCCCTTATCCAGGAAGATACATTCTACCAGATGCTTCTCTGCCAACCTTTCAACAACACTAACTGACAGTGTTGTGCCCTTTATACCTCAATGGGCAGGCGCATCTCTGATGTCACTATCCAGGGACTCAGAGCATACAGCCACTCCCTTCCTTACACAGGGCACCACACCAGGGTGTGAGGGAAAACCTCCATAACTACTGTTGGCAGACCTGTACTTACCAAGACTTACTGCCAACAGGGAAGATGTACGCAGTCATTATTATGCATGGCTACATACTCCCCCTGGTTAATACCCACCGTCCCGGCTGGAACCTAAATTTGGTGTACCTTGCGCCAGGAAACACTGCAAAAGAACACACAAATAACATGGCAAACATCATCACATTGACATAATAATGCAAGCCCATCGCACTCACTGACCAGCAGGGAGCGCTAAAGAAAACAACAGACCACTCTAATTTGGCACTCAATAGTAATGTCGAGGATTTGGCTTCTTCACCTCCCGCCCCGCGGCATCATGCACAGTCACGCTGTATTCCCGTGGTATCCCTCGCTCATTGCAATACACCACTTTGTGCATGTACACACTGCGTCCTATCTTCCAGACCCGCATAAGTTGAGCTACCCTCTGCTCGGCCTGCATCCCTTTAATGGCTCCCCCTTTCTCTATGATATAGTGTTGGATATCATTTTTAAGCCATCTCTCCCTATTCTCCTCTATCTCTCTCATTAGAGGTTCCGGGACATACGGGTAATCAAGCCCATGCGACCTTCTGTATTTTGCCGCAATAGCCCGTTCAGCTCGGCAAACCCTGGTCAAGCTACTTTTGCCAGCCGCCCCGGGCAGCACCCATGACAGGGGCTCATCGGTCTATACCGGTCATCCAACCCTGCGGACCCCTTAGGGATAATAAGGCCTGCCTGGATACGATCCCACCTTACCCTTAGGGCCCTAAGGTATGCCTCGTCGTCAAAGTCACTGGCAGCCCACCAGTGATCAACCATCTCCTCCCTCTCTAAGATAAATCGGGTGCGGTCGAACCAGGATACATACCCCTCGTACAACGGGGCCCACCACCTAGTCTCCTTCCGTTCTTCGGAGCTAGGGTCTATAGACTATTCTATGGACTCCTCATCAGGCCCACCAGAAGATACCCCAGACGTACCCTCAGATCGCTCGACAACTCCTTTATACTGTGAGGTGTTTTTAACTATAATGCTTAGCACACTGGGGCAATCAGTGGATACCGACACTTGTCGGGACATCCTCCCTCCTCCCTCCGACCCATCATCCGAAGTTCCCAAGTCCAGGCTTCCAGTCCGATCATCGGAAGGACCCCGTGACTCCCCGGACAACCCTAAGCTGGAACTGGACCCAAATAAAATAGTGACGGGGACAGGGGCTTTAGCTAGGGCCTTGGGGCTAACCTTTGGAGTGGACGGGGTTTGGGGACGGGACCGAACAGTAGGCATTGACAGGGTTACGACCTGCTCTCCAGCGATACCTGCCTTAACGTCGCCACAAAGTCCATTTTTGTCTCCAGCAGCTGGGCTTCTTGTTCTGCAACTCGAACGCCCGCTCCCCCTGGTAGTAGGAGATCGTCTTCCGCTGCTCGACCGCAGAGGCGCCACCATCTCCCACTCGATGCCGCTCTGGTCATCCGGAACCACCTCCGCACACGCACGTGCTGCGACGCCATCTTGGGTTGGATCCCCAATCGGGTTCTCTTCCTCCACGAGGACATCCTGCAACGCCCGTCTGCTGCGCGATCCAGTCTGGCTCTGGACTCGCTCTTCCTGCTCCTCCACCCCTTGGGTCTGCGACAGGCACGGTGTCTTAGTACCTCGCAGGGTCGGGGTGGATCGACCTCCGTCCGATCCACTAGTCACCACGGCAGTGGGACTCCGGCGATCGGGTGGTCGCGGTACTGGAGACACTCGACTCCGTGTCTCCACACCACGAGGAATGGCATCCCTCCATGGCGTACCAATGGTATGACAGTCTCTTCTTATGACTGTCTTACTCGACAGCCTAGCACACTCCTCATCCGAGGATTCTAGCTTGCAATTCGGTCGAGGCATCCCAGTAGGAGACCGGCGATGGGCTCCTCGGTGATCACCTCTCCGATGGCTGGGTTTCTCCGTCGGAAGCACCAGACCTGACTCCGACTCCGCGGGACTTGCACTCTTGTTCCAGAGGGCTCCCGGCTGCTCCTCTATCGGCATCGGGACATTTCCGGTCACTCCCACAGCTTGCACCGGTACAAACGTGGTCATGGGCCACATGTACTGCAGTCCACAGTGGGGGCATCGAGCCTCGCTGCCCACGGCTCCGCCCGGCAGTCTGCACTGCAGGCAAAGACACGCCACAGTCTCCACACCCTCCACACGGATTACCAGGAAGCCTCCTGGAGCCGAATAGGGGTGAGTGGAGATTACCGGACTCTGGTCCACTTTATCAGCAGCTTCAGCCATCTTTACCAGCGGAGGCACTCGTCTCAGAGGTCTATACTGGTCAATGGCTCTTCGCAACTGAAAGGCATGGGCTGATGTAGCAACCCCTCCTCTCACTTTCTCTGTCGACATCCGGTGGAACCGCAAACCACTACCCCTGGTTGAAACTAGGGGGATGTCTCGTAGACTTGTAGGCTGACCCAGGACAGGTGCGGAGTGAGTCATAGTCCATGAGGGCGCGGCTCCAGCTTTCGCGCCAAACTCCCCATCGGGGTGGAGTTTCCTCGTTGGCGCCAATCCTGGCCAACAATTAGCAAACTGCAAAGTTGCAAGACTTTCTGCAGCATGCCCACGCGGTGTCCCGGGAACGCGGGAACCGCCATCTTGGTAAGTATTGTCCTTTTTCCCATTGAAGGCAGCGTCTGGCTGTTTGTTAATTGGGGTATAACAAAGTCCATTTCGTTCCTCCCATCGGATCACACTGTCATGCTCATTATTCTCAGGGGTATCATCCCGAGAACAAAAACATGATAAACACGGCGCAGCCACGGCTTTCACGCCATTCCAGAGCAAACACACAAGAATCTCTCCTGTAGCTTGTTCTTCGTCCACGCACAGTTCATATGCGTGTTCTTCCTCTGACCGCAATCCTGGACCTTCTGCTCTATGCAGATCCTCCATTCTTGTGGTTCTGTCTCCCCGCCATCCTGGACCTTCTACTCTATGCAGATCCTCCATTCTGACGGTTCTCTCTTGATCGTTGAACACCGATTTCCTGTACGTGGAGCTCCACTCTGCGGGACAGCTACCACATCCGTACAATAAACATGCCTTGTGCACCACCTTGTGTACCTAACGTAGATCTGACTCGTGTTTGCACTACCTCAGGCTAGGCTCACTCTTTCTGTGTCTACTGTAACACTTTCCTCCAGTCTGTGCTCCTTGGTAAGTGGTCTGGAATGGAGACTAGAGTACTCTGGCTCTTCCATGCAGTATTTTGGGCGTCTACCTACTTTTGGCTAGCCTAGTGCGGACCCTTCCAGAATTCCTGCCCTAAGTTACCAGTTTACCCCTTCAGGCGTCCCCCGCTAGCGCTACCTCAAGGCGACTAGAACAGCAATAGCCCCCTGCTCCAGACTCACTAACCCCTAACGGATCCCAAGGCGTCTTTGCGGCATGCAGCTCCAGCATCTCCCTGACTACCCCTGGCTCCGTCCCACGCAGCACAAAGTGGCAGCAGACACTTTCCCTGTTTCCTATGGTGTGCCTAGCAAAAGCCTGTCCTGTTAACAGGTCATCTCAGCAACGCCTCCAATTGTAATGGCTGGACCCCCCTTGTTTGACCCACCCAATCTCACATTGGTTCGTGTGGTCTAACCGGTCCCCATTACAAGGTCGTGTGTGGTGGTGCACCTGCAAGTAACAGGACTCCTGAGTCTCCCGCTTGGTGTTATTAGAGGATATCATCAGGACAGGTATCTGAGGTAGTGGTTACGAGTCCAACTTACTTCACGTGCAGCGCCTCCACCTCATCAGGATCTATGCTTCCGCAGGGAGATTGTCCTGGTGAGGAACTCCTTCTCGGTGGTGACCGCCACTGCAGAGTAATCTCACACTCACACAGCGGGGGTATCTTTGAACACGACATCTTTATTATAGATTTGGATGTAGCAGACTGCCCCATGCAGCTGGCGGCTCTAGCCGCACATCTCTTCGTGCTGTCCCTTTGCCAGGTACGCCCTCCCGTATTGAAGTGGGATTCCCTTTCTCCTAGGGAGATCACCACTGCGCCAGGTCCCTGGACACAGTGTGGCTTAGACAGACTTGATTGGTCACTCTGCTACCGCTAGTTACAGCACTAGGGTCACAAAAGTATTCCTCCAATCCCTTATGCAGGAAGATACATTCTACCAGATGCTTCTCTGCCAACCTTTCAACAACACTAACTGACAGTGTTGTGCCCTTTATACCTCAGGGGGCAGGCGCATCTCTGATGTCACTATCCAGGGACTCAGAGCATACAGCCACTCCCTTCCTTACACAGGGCACCACACCAGGGTGTGAGGGAAAACCTCCATAACTACTGTTGGCAGACCTGTACTTACCAGGACTTACTGCCAACAGGGAAGATGTACGCAGTCATTATTATGCATGGCTACATATATATATATATAATCTAGTACTGTATATCTTATTTGAACACGTATGTACACTGTAAATATTAAAGGAGCAAGCCATGCTTCTTAAAATTAAAAATAAATTAATATAGGGTTGAAGCAGGGGGTCTCTGGAGCTGAAGCCCATTAATTTTAGCTCCGGGGACCCCCTGCTTCCGGAGATATTTACCTCCATAGTAAGTGCCGGTAGCCACTCCAGGGTTCACAATATGGCCACTTTTCAAAGCGCCTGTGGGCCAATAGGAAGCTGCGATGTCACACGGAGCAGCTTCCTATAGGCCTATGTTACCAGGGGGCTTTAAAGTGCACAAAACTGCAGGAGATAGTATCTCTGGAAGGAGGGGGTCCCCGGGGCTTAACAGAACTGGATTCAGCTCCGGAGACCCTGCTTGAAACCTGTACTAAAAAAAGGCATGGATTGCTCCTTTAAAAGGGGCAGTCCCTGTATGACTGTGGCAGGATTGGGGGTATGTTTAACACACTAGGGTAAGGCCTCGTTCAGGGTGCTGGCTTCGGGGGCAGGGCGTGCTGACGTGCGTGCTGCCGTGAGCAACAAAGTATTCAATTTGAATACTTGTTGTCAGGGTAGCTACTGCCCTGCCTCCGAAGCCAGGCTTTGCCGCTGACGACAGCTTCAGTAAACGAAAATTTCGTTTCTTGGAGCTGAAGCAGCGTCACAGGGACCAAGGCAGCCAATGAAATCATTCTTCAGAATGATTTCATGACTGCAGCTTGGATACTTTACCCTGCCGTCTGTAGCCCCGCCCCCTCCCCAACGCTGAAAAGTCTGATGGGGGATAATCACATGTCGCCCAGCAAACTCCCAGCACTGCCTGCCTCCCGCCCTCCCTCCGAGTCCTCAGCTGGCTCCCTGAACGAGCCCTAAGTGAAGTTGGTTTACACCTTTAAAAGAAATCAGACGGGTATTTTAAAACGTTCTTTTTTTTAACATTTCCCTGCTAAACCTTTTTTGACAGTCTTTATTAAATGTCTTTTGGTGACTGACATTCCACAGGTAAATTGTTGCTGTTATTTGTTGTTCTTTGTTTTTGATTATGATGCTGCTACTGGAAAAAAAAAAGAAGGAAAGGAAACATACAGTATGAATGTGTGCAGGATACAAATATCTAATGCAGTTATTTTAAGGGGGTTGTTTTAAACAAAATGTGACCGGCTTGTGGGACCTAAATGTACTAAACACCGTTAAGCCACATAATGTGAAGTTTATCTAGGTCAGGAGTGGCCAACTATAGTG
The DNA here is from genome assembly GCF_040206685.1 of Ascaphus truei. NCBI lineage: Eukaryota > Metazoa > Chordata > Amphibia > Anura > Ascaphidae > Ascaphus > Ascaphus truei. The sequence goes on along the minus strand of NC_134490.1, from coordinate 15,204,947 downwards.
CTTAAGAGCCCACAACAGGTCAGGTTTTTTAGGATATCTTCGACGGAGCCACTGATTCAGCCTTCTGTGCTGAAGGTCACCTACATAGCCAAATACCCTTGCACCGGCCCTGTGTGTAGGGCTGAATGTAAGAGGCCAAAAAGATTTACAGCCTCAAACTCATGACGAGTGCTACACAGAGGAAACCTTTGAGGAACCATGGCTGAAGGCTCTGCCCTTCCTCCAGGCGTACTACAGGATATAGCACTAGGGCGGTGTTCTTCAACAGGGGTTCCCCTGGCTTCCCTGCAATTTTCAGGTAATATGAAAATTATACCGAATACAGAAGAATTTACACTATATCTAATCTCAGACGCGCTATTAGAGAGGGTTTGGGTTCCTTACAATGCATTTGTTCTCAGACACACTATTAGAGAGGGTTGGGGTTTCATACAATGCATCTAATCTCAGGCAAGCTATTAGAGAGGTTTGGGGTTCCTTACAATGCATCTTATCTCAGACACACTATTAGAGAGGGTTGGGGTTCCTTACAATGCATCTGATCTCAGACGCTATTAGAGAGGGTTGGGGTTCCTTACAATGCATCTGATCTCAGACATGCTATTAGAGATGGTTGGGGTTCCACAGAACTTCACAATATAATTATAGGTTTCCGTAACCAAAAAAGGGTGAAAACCACTGCACTAGGGGATGGGAATTTAAGAGGCCCAAAACACTTTGACTGGACAGCAATGCACACACGCAGTGGGGACCACAGCTAGGAGAGAGAGGATGGCCAGAGACGTAGCATGCCAAGGGAGAGCTGCAAGCCTGGGAGAGGACAGCAGGCAGGATGCTGAACCCAGAAAGCGTAAGGTCAGATAAACCGTTTAGTCAGATAAAGCCCCAAGCAAACCGTACCTGGGGAGCAGGCATAAATAATCCTGAGCTGAGCTGAAAGCGTGGTACAGTGTGGGCCAGCAGTCTGATTTTACAGCTAGCAGTTGAAACTGTCTGATATTTAAAGGCCTCACTCAGCTGGGGTTAGTTAATCGGTGTGCTGCAGCACAGGAGACTGAACGCCAGGACCAGAGTTGCTACTTTCCTACACGACAAATACAGACATCGCCTTCCACTTATCCTACAATAACGTAATGTTAGGCCTGTGCTAATGAGATGTACTTCGGACATTGTATTTGCATGTAATTGCCTTAAGTCAGGGAACATACTGTAACTTCTGATCCTATTTTAGGTAACGTGACATATGTTCCCTGACTTGATGGAGCTTAGTGCATATTAGTGGTTATTGTGTGAGAGAGCCGTAGTGGAGGGACGGGGCAGTGTTCCTCTTGCCCACGTATTACAAGGCTTTTCTTATTTGTCGTTCTAGAGATGAAAGTCATTAGCTACATTCTTTGAGTACTGAGAAGGCGATTAAATGTTCTTTTTGACAAGTTCCGAAGATTAGGTGTCTTTAATGAGTTTCAATAGAAATATCAACAAATGCCAAGTCAGGATGTGCATTTAGTGCGTTTTTTCCAAAAATACACTTAATGAGTGTAGCACTGCATACCCCCCCCCCCCCCTCCCGTCTGGGAGATCTTGCTAAAGCTACAGGTGTCATGGTGCGTAATACCTGTGAGGGTCCAGGAGTGATGAGCGTCCACGATGGTAAGGGGAAACAGGACAGGCTTTTGGTGATCCTCAGGCTGAATTCTGGTTCTGGTGTAACGCCTCCATTCATAGTAGGCTTCAGGGTTACTGGAGACAGTCCCCACTCTGACAGTCTTCAAGCATACCCCTCATAGTAGACTCAGGCAGGGGTATATAAAACAGGATCAATTTATTGGCATCCACTGCAGGTGTCATTACAGCGGATACTTTCCCTGGCTTCACAGGCTTCCAGTCTTGGGATGGCCCTAGGCCCCCTTAAGGGCTGACAGCAAATCTCAGCCCCAGCCGTGAGAGACTTGGACTGCACGTCTCTACCCCAGGAGGGGGAGACCTGGGCTGACTATAATTTAGAATACTTTCTCCCTAAGGAACAGAGGGGGAGGTCTGCACCATGATTGGCTGCACACAGCCCCGGTTCACCTCCACCCCTGTCACTCAGAGAGGCAGCATGAGGGGAGGGGGGGGGGATAAACCCCACAGGATAGCCTGCCACTGCCTGTAGCTACTAGGACTTACGTGACAGGAAGGCAGAAAGTATAACCTGAACCAGCCAGGGCTACATGAGTTTTACCTCTACAACAACGATTATGTTCCACTGGTTATTTTTAGATTGCTCACAGTGACACATAATTGTTACTCATTGTTTTCATAGCTGCAGAAAAATATTAAGATTTCTACACACCGTAGCAGCAAGCTGGGTTTCAATGTTTGGCCTGAGGTTTCAGTGCACTTTTCAAGACAAAATAACTCTCCTTACAATGTAATATCCTTTCTTCCTTCTCCAGAAAAGAATTATGGAATTGGACTACACTTGTTGACACCCTGGTTGCCAAATTGTCAAATAAAAAAGATAAAGTATACGGCAGATGACAACAGATTACACAAAGCAACTATATTTATTAGCAGCATTACATTACACTGCAGACTTCCCAGTGCATTGCCAAACAAGTTTCAAGTGACTTCGTCTCATAAGAGATCATAGATCAAGAACAGAATCAAGAACAGACTCAGATTTGACGTGCTAATTATGCATGCTTGGATAACTTCCAGCATAACACATACTAATATCTTGCCATAATGTATTGTTATTTAAAGCATAGGTTTGATGTTGGAATCCAAGAATCAGATAGATATTGGCTTATTTTGCACAGGTAAAACTATTACTAATTAAGAACTAGTAAATTAAAGCAGCAGTCCAAGCTGCCGTTTTCTTTTTTTCCTTTTTTGACCTTTAATATGTGCATCAATACAATCCACACAATGATAAGCAATTAGCTAAGTTGCTGATTGATCCGTTCTCCTGTAATCGCTTAGCGAAGATTCGGATCGGGGGGTTCACTAAATGGCCGTCAGTGCAGCAGAAAAGGACCAAAGATGTAAAGTTCTGCGGGGAAGATCACATTACCAGGCAGTGACTAAATACAATTGGTGCACTGCTAGAGGGCAGGGCTCAAAAAGGGGTGTGCCCGAGCAGAAGAGGAAGGGGGTGTGACTTTGTAAATGATTGAAATAGAAACAAAAATGCTTGTTACATTATAATACATAAAAAATATAATTCACAGTGTTTTTTTTTTAAATGCTACAAGTATTTTCTCAGAGTACAGAGCTGATTTATTCAAAAAAAAAAAACACATGTACAGTAAGATATTGCTTGGTCTGCAGGTTTAAGATGTTCCAGGGTGTGGCAGGACGTAGCAAAATGCAAAATGCAAACTGCAAAATGCAAACGATCTGTAAAGGACGTAGCAAATGCTGCAAAATGCAAACGATCTGTAAAGGACGTAGAAATCGACTTCATCAAAACAACTGGTTCCGACCACAATTAGTCCGGTCAAACGTACATTGAATACTGCCATTTTACAATGACCCTGTAATATTTTAGACATTTGTGATGTCAGCGGCAATGTACAGTGCAATCAAATAATTGTACAGACAAATCTGTTGCTCATTATATATACACACTTTCTTAATGCTGATTATAATCATGTTTTGCACGGACAAATTTGGTGATATTTGTTAACCCTTGTTAATGCCAGAGAGGCATTTCACCCCCTTCTGGCAGCAAAAGGGTTATTTTTGTTCATGTGACAATACATGAATTAACAATAAATGAATTAACTCTATATCCACCAAAGTCAATGAGGATTTGGGGCCAAAACCTGCCTGAACTGCTGCTTCAGCGTATATTGAATAAAGTCCTAAGTAACAAACAATTGGTGTGAAATATAGATTTCCGTTACTACGTTGATATTACCATAAGAATAATGATGGAATTTGCTGACATATTTAGCCTTGTCAATTCTTTGAACAATTTCATTTTTTTCCCCTAAAAACGTTTTTATTCACTTTTTTTTAATTTTCTTTACTCACAACACATTGCAGATAGTTCACATGCAATATCAGCATATGTGCCTTTCTTAACCACCTTCCGTTACTACTACAATATTACTATTACAATCAACTTTGTCAAAAATTTGCTGTGTTTTTCTAATATACTAATCCCACCAATGTCAAGTTATATATACTGTATCTTTGCATACAATTTGAAGATATGAATGATACCTGTACATGGTGTTGCCCATAGCCTCACAAGGTAACACAATAATACTCCCGAGAACTCCTAAAAATATCTATCACTTTTCCTGAAACGGCTTTATAATCTAGCCCAAATGACAACATCTTTGGAATTTCTGCAGCAGGCTGCGTCCCCGCTAGCGCTGAGCGGGTGGCGCTTGCGGCGGTTACTTACATATATAGCTATATGTGTAAGTCCCCGCTTACGCTGTGCGCAGGAACACACGCTTACTCGCGCTCGGCGCTTAGATATACAAAAAATTATACTTTCCGCGTGCTCAACTACCCGCAATACCCCCCCCCCCGCGCGCGCGTAAATGCAGGACACCCTGCGCTCATGCTTGGTGCGCTCTCCAAGCATGAGCGCGCTCAGCGTCAGCGGGGACTCAGCCTTAGGTGTAAGTACTTAACTAGACCCTAATGAACCCTGTGTGTTGTGAGACCCTAATGAAGTCATTCTAAATTTATTCGGTTTTATATGAGAATTTCAAAAGTGATATGGCACATATTTTAAATGATGGAACAAAGGAATGTATGGTTCAAAGCATTCACTTACTTGCAGTTGCAATATACAGTATATAGTGCCAGAAGGAAATGCATCTTTAATTGGGCCACTGGACCGTTTACCCTCTTGCTACAGGTGCCTTATTTTTATTGCTACTAAAGTTCTGGAGCAGTAAACCAAGACTTAAATCATATATAAATATTCATTGTTTTACCTACACAGCTTAGGACACTTTCCCAATAGCCTTCATTCTTTATGCTGCAGTGGTGCATTTATTTCAGACAGTGACACAAGGACACACATTTCTGTCCAATAAATACTGCTTTTCACTAACATCAATAAATACTACTTTTCACTAACATCAATAAATACTACTTTTCACTAACATCAATAAATCCAGCTTGGCAGAGCTGAGCTATGATATTGTGTTAGTCTGCTCATTCACACACTTACACTATTAACATCAAGAATTAGGCACGACAGTTATTACAGCAAATGAATCAAGTGCTCCTTCAGATAACAGGGGGGGTGAGGAAATTTATGGTGCTCTTGACAAACCGTGTATCATAAAGTCACAAAGTACAAGACTAACTAAAGCAGCAGCAAACCTGGTTCATGTAGGAACTACATATTCTTTCCCTTCACACCTCTGACCATTATCTGGGCCTTGAAGGGGGTTTCTTTCGAGTGAATGTAATGGACACTAATGGTGGGTAAAGGTCACCACCATTTATGATGGCCTTTTTGACCATGAAAAGCTGAATGGAATTATTGGGGGCCAGAATATAGGGATTCATACATATTTGTTTATTTCATTATTTGTAATATTTTGCCAAGTAAGATAAACAAAAGACAGGGTGCCCAATGCTACATCCAATTGACAAAACATATAACGTATAAAGTAATAAGTATAACGTTTAAATACTTCAATAATAATATTTACTTGGTTATTTAGTTAAACCCTTTGGCCAAAGCGTCATAAGCCTGCATACCAATGTCAAGGTATAACCAAATTAATGCAGGTCCTAACCCTAACTGTGAACCCTTCCTTTTACCTCTGTATGAGGGGAAACAACCACAGTGAGTCCTGTCCATTCAGCAAAATGCTAGAACCTCCCAAGTTAAAAAGGTGGGGAGGGGTGAGCTCTGGGAGGAGGGACCACTTACCTCCAAACAACTGCTGCCAGTCAGGAACTAGATTAACACACCTTCCCAGCACGCTCTAACTCCAACACCCACCACATTATATATATATATATATCTGCCCAATCTTTTTCCCCTGCGCCCCCCTGCCGGCTGTCCCCCCTCCTCACGCCCCCCCCCCCCTCCTTACCTTGGCTCTGGCATTCTAACGTTACGGCCGTGACAATGCATCACCAAGGTAAGAGAGAGTTACAGAGGCCTTTGCTGCTTCCCCAGCATTTCATTTAAATGCCTTCGGGAAGAGTGCAATGCCTCTGTAACCCCTGTGCCCCACGCAGAGAAGGGCGCGCACCCCAGTTTGCCCACCCTTGGTCTAGAGGTCCTGTGGCTGTCTCAGGACTGGGTGACCTCTCTGTCACCTGAGGAAAACAGGAATGGGTAATGGCTATGCTCAAATACAGGGGGACTGCAGTACCTCGTAAAGACTCATTTGCTCCCCAAGGTTTCCCTCTTCTCTCAAGACATTGTTCATTAAGAAATTGTCATGTAACCAGATATTTGTGGCCAGGCAGCAGCATACATGTACATACATTTGAATAAATGCAAATAAGTGTACCGTCACTATATAAAGTCGTTAATATATCTAACATTATATATCGCCAATCCTAAATACTGAAAGTCAGACCACTACTTCCCAATCATTCCCAAGATATCCTAAGGTAAACTTTTGTTCATAACAGGTTAATTTGCTTTGAAGACATTTTACAATGATCGGTCCCCTGTCACTGCATGAATACAAATACATATTCTGGTTTTCGAAGTATAGATATATAAACTCACAGGGGCTGCCGTGGTTGGCAAACGATCTCCCATACCTTCCTAACTGACTTTCCCTCCTGCTCACCCACACTGCCAAAGAGGACAGATCGAAGAGGTGTCCAATATATAGACTAGGGTACAGAGAACAGAATCAGGGGTCCTTCCGGCTTTATCCCTATCCCCACCCTCAGAGATTCTACACTGAATGGACAGAACACTCTCAGACCCCCTGGTGTGTTCTATTAGAACTGTCTTACTGTATGTAATGCCAGATCTATTAGGACCACGACAACCGCTTCTCGGCGCCCCGCTTTTCGGTGATCTGCCGATACAGCGGTACCGAGAAGGGGGCCACCATGTGCGCAGAACGAGCCAGTCCTGTGTCACGCATGCGCAGAACGGGCCGGTCCGGGGTAGCGCATGCGCAGGATGGTTTTTTTTTGCCGATGTTGCGCATGCGCAGAACGGCGCATTGCCGGTCTGCACATGCGCACATAAGGAAAAATCGGCGGTTCCGCTTTCCGGCGATTTGCGCTTTGCAGCGGGTCCTTAGATCGGAACCCGCCACATGACTGGGGCCCTCCTGTAGTTAGGAAACGTGCCCTTTAAGTAAGTTCCAGCAGTAATGGTCCTAGATTATTCTCACTATTGAGAAGGAGAAAGCATGCTTTTAGTAAGGAGTTCTCAGTGTTAGTAACTCTGGAGTGTGTCTGAATCAGCCTGACCGGAAGGTCCCTAGTGCAATCCTGATCAGATAGATATGGAAGAAGTACACAGTAGCGGGATATAAATCCTAGAGGCCAGAGTCTATTCCATGGAGGTCAATATAATATGGAGCATCTCTACCTACGCAGTTTAACCCTTACTACAGGTAATAAGTTAAATACCTCCCCAGTGTATGAGTGAGAGCTACAAAGGGGACGAAGTTCAGAGTATTATGTTTTGGCACGAGTTTCTGTCAAGTGGGAGGCATGTCAATACTTGTGGAGCCTTATAGACAGATGTCACAAAAAGCACCTTTATGTTTTTCAAAAATTCCTGGCGCCCGTCCTTTTTATACCTGCTTATTCACGCCCAGCCTGCACCTACCCAGCACCCTGAACAGGTATGAGAGACTGAGCAATGTAATATACATAGTCAATCTGATGTAAACTCCTTTGGAACAGGGTAAGGAGAGTTGCACTTATACGTAGGGCATTAAAATATTCATTAAACTTTGGGTTTCCATGCAATAGTGCCCCGATCAGCACTTTCATAGTTGAATGAATTGACCCCATAGACTCCATGATACCTAGTAAGATTTGGATAGAGGGGCAGCACTGAAGATCACCAGCTTTTCCCTTGGAGCTCCCCTATAAAATGTTCTTGCACGCAGTGTCGGATAAAAAAATTACCGGGTGCTGCCCTCCTCCTCCAGTAGGGATGGTTCTCCGAAAAGCGCAGGAATATGTGGAAGCAAAAAATATATTGATAGTGCAATATTGTATGTGATAATTTCGGAGTAAATTGGCTGATCTATTATAGATGTACTCACAAGTGTGAGAGGGTTAAAGGCACGTAAAGGTATCTTTCAATAATATGGATATCGCACGGTGGTCAGGAAATCAGTCTTAGCCCCATATAGACTACAAGAGACCTTAAAGAAGAAGACTGGACATAGTGCAGACTGTATACAAAGAATTTATAAAAGTAAGTGGAAGGTATTACACTCACATGATTTCAAAAGTTTAAAAGCATTTCGATCACACGCAGTGGATCTCAGCAGCCGGATAGATGGTGTCTCTGCTTCCCCTCCTTCTGTGGCGTGCGTGTCACGGGTTGCGTTCCAACTGCACCGGAAGTGATGTCATCCGCTTCCAGGTGTTCCGGCCAATGTAAAGATGTCACTCTACGCGTTTCACCTCTTCGGTTTCATCAGGAGTCCTTTGTAGTTCTTTGTATACAGTCTGCACTATGTCCAGTCTTCTTCTTTAAGGTCTCTTGGAGTCTATATGGGGCTAAGACTGATTTCCTGACCACCGTGCGAAATCCATATTATTGAAAGATACCTTTACGTGCCTTTAACCCTCTCACACTTGTGAGTACATCTATAATAGATCAGCCAATTTACTCCGAAATTTTCACATACAATATTGCACTATCAATATATTTTTTGCTTCCACATATTCCTGCGCTTCCCGGAGAACCATCCCTACTACTCACCACGAGGACTGACAGAGCAATCCTCACCGGGTTATAGCAGCACCTGTTTATGTGTTTGTATAAGTATCACTTTTTTGATTATTATATCACTATCTCTAGCAATTTGATTTATTTAGAGCGCCACCATTTTGATAAGTTTCCTTTTCCCATGCACCTCCTCCTCCAGTGCCACGCTGTCCTGTTCCCAATGCAACGTCGCGTGATGTCACGTTGCCAGCCGTTCATGCGTATGTGCTAATCGCGCATGAGTGACGACAAGCGCCCCCAAATTCTTCCGCTCTAGGCCCGGGCCTAATGGGAAATTCACCACTGATAACACGTCACTCAGTTTTCTGAGGTGCGTCATCCTTGGTACTGTAATTGTACAGTGATAATGAGCATACAAGAAGCAGCTGACTGATCATTTTTAAAAGGTGCCATGCACATCATTATCTGCAGCTTTAAACCAAACTGTTGCACTTACCTTGTCTAACATGTTCTAAGCATAGCCCTTTTTTTTTTTACAAACAAATCCAAATCTCTTCTTGCATTTCAAATTATGTTTACCATTGAAAAGCTTATGAACTTTTAAGTCCTTGAGCTCAAAAATCTTTGAAGATGCGATTTAATATTCATCAACTTACCCTAAGGCTTCTATGCATACATGTGAAATCCCAGTTTATTTAGGTGTATAATGTGGTCTGCTATTCTAAGAGCTCAGGGCAGTCCTTCCTAATACCAAATATAACTATTGGTAAGTGAATTCCCTTTTGTACTGCTAAGATATATACAGTACATTCAATCTTTTGGGATTATAGTGTAGGACTAAAAGCATCTTCTTTAAACTCTTCCACACAACTGTGCCTCTGAAAGCCCTATATTTATGCATGACTGCTTGAAGAAGGCTTCTAGCTTAAATTTGCTCAAATTACTGGTTATAGTTCATTTTCTGCTCAATTACTGATCAATGGATATGGAACTTCTTTTTTCTTTGCCCTTAGCAGTGCTGGCTGACAATTACTAACACATTTGCTGAATGTGCCCTAATTATTATATACAAAGCTGGAGCTAAGCAATCCATTTTAACTAACCAATGTCAATAGCCCTTACCTGCAATCGTATTTGGTTCCAAGTTTAGAAAACAAGAACAAAACAGTTTATTGAAGCTGAAAGTGTGGGACCATGTGAAGACACCCCAAGCAAACAAAGATATTAGAAGAAAACACGGCTCAGGAAAATGACTTCTAAATACAGCATACTGAAAATGAAACACGAAATTATGCCATCGCCTGATGTTTACTCATAGCACTCTGTTTATTTGAGTCTCCTGGCTGAGGCAAAGCCGCTGCAAAAAAACATTGAGGGTAAGGACAGATTTTGATCAATCTGGTACTGTTCTGTGGTAGTTTTACCAACCATGAGATTTAAAAAAAATAGATTCTAAGATGGGGTGCGCAAACTGGGGGGCATGAGATTATCTGCGGAGGTTACAGAGGCCCTACGCAATCTAGAAGGCATTTATATTAAATACTGGGGCGCAGGTCTCTGTAACTTCTCCTCACCTAAGCTCAGATGGCTTCTGGTAATGCGTCGCCATGGCAACGCGGTGTCAAATGACGCCGAGGGGTCATGTGACGGTGCATTGCCATAGCAACGTGACGACATGACGCCAGAGCCAAGGTATGTACATACTTTCACTTGTTTCGGCGGGATACTTATATACCATTAAAGTTTTGTTATTTTCTGTTTTCTCAGACCTCACGTCTGACATACTAGTTAGCCCCTGGTGGGGTAGTTGCATTCATTAGGGATATCTTATCCTTGTATTATATATTAGTGTACCATGAGTGCGTGTTTACAGGGATCCAGGTGACTGTTCACCAATTGTGTTTGCTCCTGGGGGAGAGAACAGCGACATAGTAAGGAGAAGCAGCAGTATTGTGTCGACCATGTTATGGTTGGCATGACCCTTCAGACTGTGTAATGTGTAAGCGGTGGCCATCTTGGGGTTGGCGCGGCCAGAAAGAAGAGGCAGAGAGAAACATGATTTCCTGGCCCTATATAGCTCCCGGTAGCTAGGTAACACAGCGGAGCAGATCGGATTGCAGAGGGAGGCTGTGGTACCAGCCAGCATTCGGACATAAGGTATAAGGGGCTTGTTGTTGGAGACCCCACTGCTATTATTGCTTTAGCTTGGGCGTGTGGCCTGGTTGTACCTTGAGCCAGGAAGGTATTGTGCACCAATGCAAGGGAGAGGGTAGCGCTACCCTCACACACACTGGGAGGGGTTGCTTGCTGGACACTGGGTTACAGGTGCCCAGGCACCCTAGGTACTATTGGGGCTAGCTACCCCATGTTATCCCTGTTATTTTTGTGCTGTATTATTCGAGGCCTTCTGTGGGACCACAGTTAAGGAGTTATATTATACCTGGTTGGGATTGTATTATTGAGGTATACCCTAAATGTATACGAGTTCCTATGAGGAGCCATCCTGCTACACAGGATCTTCATAGGTGGAGGCCCTGCACCATATAGAGAACACACAAACACCCCAGGCTCCCTATGAGCGGAGGGTCAGGCCTTCTGTGTGCCTAACAGGTAGCACCAGTACCGTAATTACCGCTGTTTCCCAAGGGATAGGGGGAAGGGTGTTACAGCAAATTGAGGGTTTATCTATCAAGCATCTTAAGCAGTTACTTTGGGGTATATGGTTACCACTGTTTTGTAAATGCATCACATTTTTTTGTACCTAAGTCAGCGCATGACATGGGAAAGCTGGAATAATTTCATTATGAGTATCTCCCTGCCTGGAAGTTCTCAATACAAGTGCCAGAGCACTTGTAACATACTATTGATCATGTCCCCGTCCATACAATTGGAAATAATGCTGTTACTGCAAAGATATAATTAACTGAGCTCTGGATATAACAATGTTTCTTCCCTTCATTACTTAGGCATTTGCTCAAATGTAATTACCAGATCAGAGGCTAATAATGAAAAGCAAGAGGGTCACTGCTTTAGAGACCATGCAAACATTTTATAGGACAAACACAGAAAAGAATGTATGCATTTGGGAATTGCAGAACATTTTTGCCCATGGCTAAATTACATTTTTGATAGTGAAACATTGCCCAAAGCTCGTAATCATTGCGATATTAGCCTGTGGCAAAAAAAAAATTGTATTGCCTGGCTCTTCTTTAATCCTGTAACACGTGGTTAGGAGCAAAGTATCATATTTCCCTTACGGTAAAGACAACATTGGTAAAGAATGTGCATTAGGTTCTATGTAGTTAAAGGTGCAATCCCATATAGCCAGCCAAAAAACAACATTTTGTAAAGAATTGAACAATCTAATTGGCTTCTTTAGACATTTCTAACCATGGTAAAAGAAAAGTGTTGGCTGCTTTTGTGGATTTGGAAATTGATCACCATATGCATTTCTTAGGGATCTCTGCGGGACTGGCTTTATAAAATGCGGGGCCCTGTGCAATATCCACCAATAATGTACCATGCATCCTTCCAGAAGAAGTGGCAAAAGCAATCAAATCCATTTAGACTGGGAAGGCTCCCAGAGAAGATGGAATTACAACTGAAATATTGAATGTACAGTAGCTGGGGAAGAGGTAGAAAAAATCCTTGCAAAACCCTTTACATGCTGCATGAAGAAAAAGAAAATTCCAGAACAATGGAGTAATGCCATAGTTATTGTCATGCACATGAAAGGAGGCAAAGAAGTCCTCAAGTAATAAAGATCACTCAGTCTACTTCCAATGGCTTACAAGCTTTTTGCGAAGACACTCACTAATCGACTGCAACAGACCCTGGACTTTGGCCAACCTAGAGAACAAGTGGGATTTTGCAGTTGATACAACACAACAGACCACATGTAAGTAGCACAAGAAGTGATTTGCCAAAGTAATGAATACGATCAGTTTAGGATTCACTTTCTGTTTTGCACATTTGTATGGCCATTTCCTTCACTAGCTGCATGCTCTTTACATGGAGAAGCGCAGTGATTATATTTGTTTTACATTATTTGTTGGGCCGATTTTAATCCTTTGCAGCACGCTCCTAGAGGGCAACACTACTATGGTGTAATTGAATATATTTAGCCAATCACCTGCAACTGCTTATTGAGCAGTTTGTGGCAGGCCAGCCCCTCCTCTTCTAGGTATATAATCTCCTAGCAAGGTCCCCTTATTCCACTTCACTTACATGTGAGTATCTGTACTGGTATATACCAGTTTTTAATTGCACTAGGTTATACAAGCATATGCTTTGATATTTTAACCCCTTCTGGGCTTATTTCACATAACACTAGTATGCATTTAGCGTAGGGACCTGCTAAAGAGACTTACCTTGACGTGGTTAGCAGGCTTGGCATTATTTGATCAAAGGATGTATACCAAAAGTCTCCTTTTTTCTTATAGATATTTACACCATACATATATATATTCCCCATTGATTGCTATCCCTATGGGAGAAGCGCAGGGATTCACTTTCTGTTTTGCACATGTAAGTAGCACAAGAAGTGATTTGCCAAAGTAATGAATACGATCAGTTTAGGATTCGTAGATGATGAAAAAAAAAAAAATGATTTGCTTTGTCTTCAGCTCAGTGGTTCTCAATACATGAAGAAGACAAAGTGTTAAAGAAGCGTACATTGATATTATAAAGAATATTTACAAGAATGCCACATCAACCATTAGATTACATGAAAATACAAGCAAGATAAAGATCAGCACGGGAGTGCGCCAGGGAGACACCGTGTCACCAAAGATTTTCATAACAATACGAAGAATTTTTCAAGACGTTGCATTGAGAAGAAAAAGGAATTAAAATCAACGGTGAATAATTGAGTTACCAATGATTTGCAGATTACATTGTTATTTTTTGCCACAAGTCCAGAAGACGTCCAGCAACAGATCGGAGAACTCGCCGAAGCAAGAAAGAAAGTGGGCCTCCATATGAATCTCAGCAAGACAAAAGTTGTGTGCCACAAATATTTAAACTCTGCAAAGATCAAAATGAATAGAACTAGAAGAAGTCAAAGGCTATGTTTACCTTGGCCAGTAACAATGGATGAGGACCAAGAAGATGGATTGTGTAATTGGAAGAAACAAGACAATCTTTCAAAGGAAACTTCCACTGTGCCTTAAGAGGAAAGTTTTTGACCAGTGCATTCTGCTTGCGCTCTTGTACGGATGTGAAACTTGGACCCTAAATGCAAAGATATTTCAGAAGCTTCCAACAATTCAAATAAGTATAGAGAGGTGTATGCTGGGTATTACCCAAATACGCAGGAAAAAGAATGAATGGGTCCAAGAGCAAACAAATGTCTGTGACATCATCACAAGGGTGGAGAAGAGGCAGGGTGCCAGAAATATCACAAGAAGAAATCGTTGGACAAATAAATTATACAATATAATTAAAATAAAATAATAATTTAAATTTTTTTATAATGGATAAATTATAGCATACAGGAATCGAACCCAGGACTTTTCATATGCTATAGAGAGAATATTGAGATGTAATGTCCCCTCAATTGACCAGCGCTGCAGGGCATGAATCCACTTAAATTATTATTTGTTGCTTATTCCGGAGGCACAATGAAGTGGGGATGCTATACAATGAATAACCCCTAGTTGGAATGTGGTCTGGCGGCGACTGTGAAGGGCTGTCTGGGGGAAGTCCTAGAACCCACCCAGACCCCATACATAAGTCCCGCAACAACATAAACCACAACTCCCGGGGAAGCTCCCAATGAACAATAATAATAATAATAATAATAATAATTGCACTAGGTTATACAAGCATATGCTTTGATATTTTAACCCCTTCTGGGCTTATTTCACATAACACTAGTATGCATTTAGCGTAGGGACCTGCTAAAGAGACTTACCTTGACGTGGTTAGCAGGCTTGGCATTATTTGATCAAAGGATGTATACCAAAAGTCTCCTTTTTTCTTATAGATATTTACACCATACATATATATATTCCCCATTGATTGCTATCCCTATGGGAGAAGCGCAGGGATTCACTTTCTGTTTTGCACATTTGTATGGCCATTTCCTTCACTAGCTGCATGCTCTTTACATGGAGAAGCGCAGTGATTATATTTGTTTTACATTATTTGTTGGGCCGATTTTAATCCTTTGCAGCACGCTCCTAGAGGGCAACACTACTATGGTGTAATTGAATATATTTAGCCAATCACCTGCAACTGCTTATTGAGCAGTTTGTGGCAGGCCAGCCCCTCCTCTTCTAGGTATATAATCTCCTAGCAAGGTCCCCTTATTCCACTTCACTTACATGTGAGTATCTGTACTGGTATATACCAGTTTTTAATTGCACTAGGTTATACAAGCATATGCTTTGATATTTTAACCCCTTCTGGGCTTATTTCACATAACACTAGTATGCATTTAGCGTAGGGACCTGCTAAAGAGACTTACCTTGACGTGGTTAGCAGGCTTGGCATTATTTGATCAAAGGATGTATACCAAAAGTCTCCTTTTTTCTTATAGATATTTACACCATACATATATATATTCCCCATTGATTGCTATCCCTATGGGAGAAGCGCAGGGATTCACTTTCTGTTTTGCACATTTGTATGGCCATTTCCTTCACTAGCTGCATGCTCTTTACATGGAGAAGCGCAGTGATTATATTTGTTTTACATTATTTGTTGGGCCGATTTTAATCCTTTGCAGCACGCTCCTAGAGGGCAACACTACTATGGTGTAATTGAATATATTTAGCCAATCACCTGCAACTGCTTATTGAGCAGTTTGTGGCAGGCCAGCCCCTCCTCTTCTAGGTATATAATCTCCTAGCAAGGTCCCCTTATTCCACTTCACTTACATGTGAGTATCTGTACTGGTATATACCAGTTTTTAATTGCACTAGGTTATACAAGCATATGCTTTGATATTTTAACCCCTTCTGGGCTTATTTCACATAACACTAGTATGCATTTAGCGTAGGGACCTGCTAAAGAGACTTACCTTGACGTGGTTAGCAGGCTTGGCATTATTTGATCAAAGGATGTATACCAAAAGTCTCCTTTTTTCTTATAGATATTTACACCATACATATATATATTCCCCATTGATTGCTATCCCTATGGGAGAAGCGCAGGGATTCACTTTCTGTTTTGCACATGTAAGTAGCACAAGAAGTGATTTGCCAAAGTAATGAATACGATCAGTTTAGGATTCGTAGATGATGAAAAAAAAAAAAATGATTTGCTTTGTCTTCAGCTCAGTGGTTCTCAATACATGAAGAAGACAAAGTGTTAAAGAAGCGTACATTGATATTATAAAGAATATTTACAAGAATGCCACATCAACCATTAGATTACATGAAAATACAAGCAAGATAAAGATCAGCACGGGAGTGCGCCAGGGAGACACCGTGTCACCAAAGTTTTTCATAACAATACGAAGAATTTTTCAAGACGTTGCATTGAGAAGAAAAAGGAATTAAAATCAACGGTGAATAATTGAGTTACCAATGATTTGCAGATTACATTGTTATTTTTTGCCACAAGTCCAGAAGACGTCCAGCAACAAATCGGAGAACTCGCCGAAGCAAGAAAGAAAGTGGGCCTCCATATGAATCTCAGCAAGACAAAAGTTGTGTGCCACAAATATTTAAACTCTGCAAAGATCAAAATGAATAGAACTAGAAGAAGTCAAAGGCTATGTTTACCTTGGCCAGTAACAATGGATGAGGACCAAGAAGATGGATTGTGTAATTGGAAGAAACAAGACAATCTTTCAAAGGAAACTTCCACTGTGCCTTAAGAGGAAAGTTTTTGACCAGTGTATTCTGCTTGCGCTCTTGTACGGATGTGAAACTTGGACCCTAAATGCAAAGATATTTCAGAAGCTTCCAACAATTCAAATAAGTATAGAGAGGTGTATGCTGGGTATTACCCAAATACGCAGGAAAAAGAATGAATGGGTCCAAGAGCAAACAAATGTCTGTGACATCATCACAAGGGTGGAGAAGAGGCAGGGTGCCAGAAATATCACAAGAAGAAATCGTTGGACAAATAAATTATACAATATAATAAAAATAAAATAATAATTTAAATTTTTTTATAATGGATAAATTATAGCATACAGAAATCGAACCCAGGACTTTTCATATGCTATAGAGAGAATATTGAGGTGTAATGTCCCCTCAATTGACCAGCGCTGCAGGGCATGAATCCACTTAAATGATTATTTGTTGCTTATTCCGGAGGCACAATGAAGTGGGGATGCTATACAATGAATAACCCCTAGTTGGAATGTGGTCTGGCGGCGACTGTGAAGGACTGTCTGGGGGAAGTCCTAGAACCCACCCAGACCCCATACATAAGTCCCGCAACTACATAAACCACAACTCCCGGGGAAGCTCCCAATGAACAATAAGTGAAATTACTCACTAGTAACTTTAAAGTTCGTCCGGTTTCCTTTTCTTTATCTTCTGTTCTGCGTGCTCCAAGCTGTGTAGAAATGCAAGCAGGATATCCTCACCGGGGAGGAAAGATGACAGCGGGCACGGCAGCGCAACAAATTGGCAAAGGCTGGACTGTGCTGAAAAATACTTTATTCTGGCATGGATATTAAAAAAGAGTGAGGGGATAGCACCCCCCGCACCTCTTACGAGTTTCACCAACTCGGGGCTTTTTCAAAGAGTGAAGATTACTTGCTGCCGTGCGTCCTAAAGTACTGAACGCACCTAAGTGACGTCAATTTTTTTTTTTTTTAATTCGGGGTCCACGCTCAAACCGCTTCCGTCTTGCGAGAGCAAGCTCCCTTAAAGAAATCGTGTGTCTGTGTGTGTATTTGACTGTGTGAGACTGTGTGTACTGCACCGACACACTTTATTCGAGCAAATACCCGGTATGTACCTGGCGCCACTCCTCACCTCTGACAAGCCCCGTTGCATTTGCCTTCCCAGCCTGGGTTCATGCCTGGCTGATGGGCGGCTGATCTGTTAAATGATAATGATTAGGATTTAATAGGCTGCAATGCTTCGCGTGTCTACCAGATGGCATAAATTCATGAATTGTAATGCAGTATATATATATACTGTGCAGTATTGCAGCCAGCGGGAATAAAATGCTTAAATCCCTGCCTGGAAAATAACTCAATGCACTCGGGCAGAAAACAGTCACAAACCTCAATACACCCGGGTATACCCAAATTCGTGGGACTAGCCGAGCTCGAATAAAGTGTGTCGCCAGTGTATGTGTGTGTCAGTGTGTCAGTGTGTGTGTGCAGTGTGCTGTGTGTGTGTGCAGTGTGCTGTGAGAATGTGCAGTGTGCTGTGAGTGTATGCAGTGTGCTGTGAGTGTGTGCTGAGTGTGTGCAGTGTGCTGTGAGTGTGTTCAGTGTGCTGTGAGTGTATGCAGTGTGCTGTGCGTGTATGCAGTGTGCTGTGAGTGTATACAGTGTGCTGTGAGTGTATGCAGTGTGCTGTGAGTGTATGCAGTGTGCTGTAAGTATGTGTAGTGTGCTGTGAGTATGTGCAGTGTGCTGTGAGTGTGTGCAGTGTGCTGTGAGAATGTGCAGTGTGCTGTGAGTATGTGCAGTGTGTGGAGTGTGCTGTGAATGTATGCAGTGTGCAATGAGTGTGTGCAGTGTTTTTTTTTTTTTTTAATTTGGGGTCCACGCTCAAACCGCTTCCGTCTTGCGAGAGCAAGCTCCCTGAAAGAAACAGTGTGTCTCTGTGTGTGTGTGTGTGTGTGTGTGTGTGTATTTGACTGTGTGAGACTGTGTGTCAGTGTGTCAGTGTGTGTGTGCAGTGTGCTGTGTGTGCAGTGTGCTGTGTGTGTGTGCAGTGTGCTGTGAGTGTATGCAGTGTGCTGTGAGAATGTGCAGTGTGCTGTGAGTGTATGCAGTGTGCTGTGAGTGTATGCAATGTGCTGTGAGTGTATGCAGTGTGCTGTGAGTGTGTGCAGTTTGCTGTGAGTGTGTGCATTGTGCTGTGAGTGTGTGCAGTTTGCTGTGAGTGTATGCAGTGTGCTGTGAGAATGTGCAGTGTGCTGTGAGTGTATGCAGTGTGCTGTGAGAATGTGCAGTGTGCTGTGAGTGTATGCAGTGTGCTGTGAGTGTGTGCAGTTTGCTGTGAGTGTGTGCATTGTGCTTTGAGTGTATGCAGTGTGCTGTGAGTGTATGCAGTGTGCTGTGAGTGTATGCAGTGTGCTGTGAGTGTATGCAGTGTGCTGTAAGTATGTGCAGTGTGCTGTGAGTATGTGCAGTGTGCTGTGAGTGTGTGCAGTGTGCTGTGAGAATGTGCAGTGTGCTATGAGTGTGTGCAGTGTGCTGTGAGTGTGTGGAGTGTGCTGTGAATGTATGCAGTGTGCAGTGAGTGTGTGCAGTGGTTTTTTTTTTTGAAATTCGGGGTCCACGCTCAAACCGCTTCCGTCTTGCGAGAGCAAGCTCCCTTAAAGAAACAGTGTGTCTCTGTGTGTGTGTGTGTGTGTGTGTATTTGACTGTGTGAGACTGTGTGTATGTGTGTGTGTGCAGTGTGCTGTGAGTGTGTGCATTGTGCTGTGAGTGTGTGCAGTGTGCTGTGAGTGTGTGCAGTGTGTGCAGTGTGTGCAGTGTGCTGTGAGTGTATGCAGTGTGCTGCGAGTGTATGCAGTGTGCTGTGAGTGTGTGCTGAGTGTGTGCAGTGTGCTGTGAGTGTGTGCAGTGTGCTGTGAGTGTATGCAGTGTGCAGTGAGTGTATGCAGTGTGCTGTGAATGTATGCAGTGTGCTGTGAGTGTGTAGTGTACTGTGAGTATGTGCAGTGTGCTGTGAGTGTGTGAAGTGTGCTGTGAGTGTGTGCAGTGTGCTGTGAGTGTGTACAGTGTGCTGTGAGTGTGTGCAGTGTGCTGTGAATGTGCAGTGTGCTGTGAGAATGTGCAGTGTGCTGTGAGTGTGTGCTGTGAGTGTGTGCAGTGTGTGCAAAAAAAACAAAAAAACAACAACAACAACAAATTAAATTCGGGGTCCACGCTCAAACCGTGTTATAAGCGATCCGCGTTATCGTGGATCGCGCTATAACGGGGTTGAGCTGTATATATATATATATATATATATATTTATATATAGCAACTGTAAATATTACTGTATGCTCATTTGCATGTCTCAGACAGGTCGGCAACCTCGCCTTTCACATTATCACCCAGCACACAGCACTTCCACTGCAGCAAGGGATTCTGGGAAATTACATGCAACTGAGCACACAGTGCCTCCTTTTGTCTCAAGCTCACATTACATGAACAACCCTTAAGCCAATGCATGCTGCTTTAAACAGAGCTATAAAGCTGTAATGTGAGCTTGAGACAAAAGGTGGCACTGTGTGCTCATTTGCATGTCATTTCCCAGAATCCCTTGCTGCAGTGGATGTGCTTTGTGCTGGGTGATAAAGGTGAAAGGCGGGGTTGCAGACCAGTCTGAGACATGCAAATGAGCATACAGTAATATTTACAGTTGCTACATGCTTTACTGTGGAGGGTTTTTGTCACTTTTTTACCCACTATAACCCTAATAATATATATAGATATATAGATAGATATATCTCTATATCTTGTATGGGAATTAGGCAGATTAGCAGATACCTTAGTACAGTGGTGGCCAACTTTAGTCCTCAAGGGCAACCAATAAGTCAGGTTTTCAGGATATCCCTGATTCAGCACAAGTGGCTCAATCAGTGGCTCAGTCTTCAGCTAAACCACTGATTGAGCCACCTGTGCTGAAGCAGGGATATCCTGTAAACCTGACCTGTTGGTGGGCTTTGAAGACTGGAGTTTACCACCCCTGCCGTAGAACTTCTATTCCAAACATACATTGCTCCGGCTGAGGCATGGAACATCTCTTTAGCAAAATCGTGTATGATGATTTTATTATGTACTTACACATTTATAAATAAGGTGGGAAAAAAATATGGTAGAGATAAGGCATCAAAAAAAGGAACATAACAGCATAAAGGAGCATTTTTTTCTGGTCATTAGACTGAACGTCGAGCATGTATTGCAGCAGGTGCAAGTCCTAGGGAAATACGTAAAGTGAATTGGAAGTTAAAAAGTGTACATCAAATAAAAATACTCCTTGTGAGCACATTCACATGTCTCAGGCAGGTCTGCAACCCTGCCCTTCCCCATTATCTCTCAGCACACAGTGCTTCCACTGCAGCCAGGGATTCTGGGTAATGACATGCAAATAAACAAACTGTATATCCCTATAAGCTTCTGCGTGCTGTATCACACAGCTTTTTCAGCACAGCTTGGGTTACAGAAGTGCAGAATCATTAAACCTACTCACAGACAGCTGTGTGAGCCTTTTGGGTCTCATCAGTGTGCGGATTGTTATTGGCTTTGCAACGTGAAGCTGGGGTAGGTTTCAATCACACATTAAATAAGCTATGGTGGGGGAAAAAGTAACAAAAACCCTCCACCGTACAGTAAATAAAAACCCCACATGTGAGCACATTCACATCTCAGACAGGCGTGCAACCCTGCCGTTCCCCATTATCTCTTAGCAAACAATGCTTCCACCGCAGTCATGGATTCTGGGTATTAACATGCAAATGAGCCCAGTGTGTCACCTTTTGCTTCTTATCCATTTTAACATGGACCCCCTAAAAGTTTATGCCTGACGTACTGCACAACCTGGGTTAAAGAAGCGCATAGCCAATAAACCTACTCCGACAGCTGCTTCAACCTCATCAGCGTGAGATTGCTTACTGGCACTGCAATGTGGAGCTGGGATAGGTTTCAACCACACACGTTATGTTGGGTCCAAAAAAAAAAAGTGACAAAATCTCTGCAATCGTACAACGTGCAGCAAATAAACATATCACCTGCGAGCACATTCACAGGTCTCAGACAGGTGTGCTAAAAAGTGAAACAGCCAGCCGGCGTGCATGTCAATACTCAGACTCCTTGTCTTCAGCTGTATGGCATAGGTCAATGGGGTGAATGAAGCAGATTTGGGGGACCCCGTGGAAGGCACGCAGATGAACTGATAGGTGCCATGTCTTTATTCCAGATCTGCAAAACTGTATGCCAGTTTCTGGCTTACTCCCCCTCGGCACAACTAGAGTCAGTATTTAATGAAAGTCATTACCATCAAGTATCTATGTGGTGGCCTGTATAAAATGAATTCACATTCCTACTATAGTTCCCAGTAGGCAGATATGTACATCCCTAATAATACTTTCACAATGGGTTGCCATAATTGTTAATTGAGTAGTTGGCAGCAAGCAGTAGGAATATGGATTGAAAGGGCATAGCAGCTAAGCAGCCCTTTGAACCTTAAAGGTGGTCCCCCAGGAGAGCAATTAACTTGCACTGGCAGGTTGTTATGGGCCGTGGAAAAGCTTTATCTATTGCTACATGATTCTGTTTCTAGGCTGTGGTCCAAATAATGCTATGCACCAAACAATACAAGATTGCACGGCCAGTGTGATTTATAAAGTACAAAAGAGCTACAGAGCTCAATCACCGTGGACATGTTACGTTATAATAAATATGTTAAAGCACAGTCAGTTATATTACAGAATATAAATAGGATACAATTATTAATAGTAGGATATTTTTATCAATGTTACAGGCAATGCAAGTGGAAACATTTTGGGGGGATTTTTCTTTTTAACATAGTATTGAAGCAGAGGGTCCCTGGAGTTGAACCTCGTTCATTTCACCTCCGGGGACCCCCTGCTTCCGGAGATACTACCGTCTGTAGGGGTTGCTCTGGCTGGCTAGCAGGGATCTCATAATGGCCGCTTTTCAAAGCTTCATCACCCTGCGGGCCAATATGAAGATGTGACGTCATCCAGTTTGACTTCCTATTGGCTAGCGTGATGCATGAGCTTTAAAAAGCAGAGAGATACCGGCACCCCCTTCAGAGGTAAGTATCTCTGGAAGTAGGGGTCCCAGGAGCTGAAATTAACAGGGTTCAGCTCTGGAGACCCCCTGCTTCAATCATATGTTAAAAAAAGCATTTGCCCGCTTGGATTGCTTCTTTAAAGACTTCAATCCTTTAATATTTGAACATAAAAATATTCTGAGAAATCCATATTAAGTTTAAGGTCCATATTTACTAAGCAGTGATTAGACAGAAGATACATTACAGAACCATATGGAAAAAAAGCTTGCAGCGTTCTAAGAAGCTTTATGGCCCATTCAAACAAATGAATGGGCCACAAGATGTCATAAAGTGCCGTCACGAGTCCTATTCCTTAGCACCGCTTAGTAATTTTGGCCTAAAATCTATAATATTTCCAAACCATTCTTTCAAATACTGTATTTAGTCAGATGCCATCAGCCTTCACAGAGAGCAATGTTTTACTTCAGTGGGACCTCTTTCCTGAAGATACATGAAGTAGGTCTTTATAGAAACCTCTGCATTAGCAGAATTTATATCTTGACAATAAAGCTACATTATGGTGCAGGCAAGCTTTGTCTTTGAATATATGTAATGATACAAGTAACTACAAAAGGCATCTCTGTTTGGGAAACCGCATACACCCAGTGCTTGGGACAGCTGGAAGAAGTCAGCATCTTATGACTTTGGAAGGAGGTTTTTAGTCGCATAATTCTATGAAATTAACCAGCATTTAGTTCAAAATTCTATTCAATCTGGAGAAAAGCAGATTCAATGTAAATTGTGATACCTTAGCAGAGCAACATTAGTGTTCTTCATAGTTGAAATTATAGTGTACAAAGTTTTCGAAACCGCATAGGTTTCTTCTTCAAGGGTACTGCGGTTCCAGCCCGGCTGGGTAGGAAGGAATACCACTGAGAACCAATAATAATGCCATCGCACCGACCCCGCTGTTGCAGAGGCCCTGCCCTCTTCCCTACAATAAAGCTGATTTCCAGGGGAGAGCGCGGAGCCTCTCTAACTGTCTCTTAGGTCGCGTCCATGGTGAGTGCGACGACGCGATCAAAATGCCTGTATGAGGTAGGCCATAGAGCACACGACCGCGCGCACATTATGCAGACCGCTGGCGCGCGCTATTTACCAGAAGACAAATAATTTGTGTTTTGTCACGCGATGGCCGGGTCACGTGAGCGGTTCGCCCAATGAGGGCGACCCAGCTACTTGACGTCACAGCCATGCCTCCGACACGCCTCTCTGTCACGTCTACCTAGAGGATACAAACTGCTCCAGCTACAGGCGTGCGCTCACCATGGACATGGCCTTACCTGTCCGGCGGCATCTCTTCCTTCAGCATCCTGTTATCAAGGCACCGCAATGTCAAACGGCATTGAGTTGCCACGAGAATGTCACGGTCACATGGCATCGGGACGTCACATGAGGCCGCATTGCCATGACAACGTGACGGCACATTGCATGCGGTAGCCACGACAACGTGATTCTGCATGGCGCCATGATGCTGCGTCGTCTTAGTAGGAGATGCCATGCTGGACCAGATAAAACGCCCCGCTAAGGCTCCTGAACCGAGCACCACAGAAGAACAAGCCGGCCATGCACAGGGGCACTGCCTTAAATTCTTAGGGTGGTGGTCCGAGACTCTTTACCAGGGTATGAACTAGAAAAATCCTTCAGGGACTAATATAGCAGGGCTGTATTCCCTTACCGCTGTCCAGAGATCCAAAGCGCTCCTTGCATCGCAAAGGTGCTTCTACAAGCTTTGGAATCATAAGGTGGACTTAGTTTTTCACATATGGCTTCTCCATTTAGGCTTTATTTTTGTTAAATAAATCATGACACGGTGTAATATGTCATGTGTTGTTGTTCATCTGAGGTTGTACTTACCTAATTTTAAGACCTGCAAAGGAACAGATGATTGTTATTATGTACTGATATGTAAAACCACAGAATTCAAAGAGGGTTTTGCACACAACTGTATATATATATATATATATATATATATATACAGTCTATCAAGAAATGTATGTGATTCATTAATGAAATAAACGTTGCATATAATGAAATGCATAGGGTTCCTTCCTTTATTGTAGACACCTGCATTCCCCATTGACAGAGGAACTAAAGTGCACCGATTTTCATATGCTCAATGTTGGAGGGTCTGCATTTACTGGTACTAACTTGTTGGGGGGTGGGTGGAGAAGAGAAAATTGGGCTGCCTAATTTGGTACGCTAGATTTCTGATTACAGCCCATGCTCCTGCAGCACTACAAATTAATTGTCTCAAATAAGCATGTACTTTAGATTTAATGAGTTACATGTTAATTATCGACTGATTGTAAAAAGAAATCCCTTATTAG
Source organism: Ascaphus truei (assembly GCF_040206685.1). Taxonomy (NCBI): domain Eukaryota; kingdom Metazoa; phylum Chordata; class Amphibia; order Anura; family Ascaphidae; genus Ascaphus; species Ascaphus truei. The sequence goes on along the minus strand of NC_134490.1, from coordinate 15,179,822 downwards.
GGATTTAATAAGTAGGCAAGTGATAAATCCAGTTGCTATGGACTGGAGTTAACTCAAAATGACTTCTGATTACGGCTAATGTTACATACAGTAGGACAACATGGCGTGGAACATTTAACGAAGCACATTTTGCGTACACAGAAAATACGAGATATGTAAGAGGCAAGAAACTAGTATACTTCATCATGTTAATGCTTACATTGTAATGGGATGGCCAATATAATTTATCGTGTTTGATGATATGGTTTAGTAAATAAAATGACACTTGTGCATTCACCGGTCTACAACCCTGTGTTTCCCCATTATCGCTTAGCAAACAATGATTCCACTGCAGCCAGGGATTCTGGGTAATGTCATGCAAATGAGCAAACAGTGCCACTCTTTACTTCTTATCCATTGTAATATGGACCCCTATAAGCGTATGCCTGCCGTATTACACACATGTTCAGCACAGCCTGGGTTAAAGAAGTGCAGAGCCAGTAACCTACTCACAGACAGCTCTTCCGACCTTTTGAGTCTCATCAGTGATACTCTAGATCAGGGGTGCGCAACCTGGGTGGGTGTAGAATTTTCTTGGGGGGGGGCACGGTCGGTAGCAGAGGCCCCAAGCTCTTCCCCAAGGCTTTTAAATTAAATGCTGGGTGATCGCGTGAGGCCTCTGCTACTGAATTCGGCTTCAGATGACGCAGTGACACGGCAACGCTGCATCAAATGACGCTGCAGGGTCATGTGTCATCACATGACCCCGCTTTGATGCCTGTTACCATGGCAACGTGTCACGTGATGACACGTCACATGACCCCGCTGACCCCGACAGGCAAGCAAGGGGGGCTCAGGCACCGGGGGAGTGGATGCAGGGGGGCACAGCATCAGACGTTTGCGCATCCCTGCCCTAGATCAGTAGTTCCCAAACTTTTTTGAGTCACCACCCCCTTGGTTTCGTAAACTCATCCCCAGTGCCCCCTACGTACACTCTAAAAAGCATTATTCAGAATAGCGGTATACACGACCCACTAAGGAAGATAAGAACAATTATTTAAAAACAGTAACAATTAATTGCACATTTATTCAAAATTCAATTAAATCTTTTTAGTTTAATGAATTCAACAACATTGATGAACTTGATCCAATGATAAAGCTCTTCAAAGTCTGATAGTCATTTAGCAAGATATTCCTATATTTTCCACTAGATTTCAGCATCCTGCAGAGGCAGAAACTTGAAGCGAGGAAGGTGTTTCACTCTAGGCTCTAGCCTGGTCAGTTGTAAATAAGCAAACAACGTGCACGGAGGGGCCCACTTTCAGCACCCCCCTGCTGCCCCCTTGCCTCTTAGCGCACCCCTAGGTAATTTCTCCACCCCCAGGGGCTGGTACCGCCCACTTTGGGAACCACTGTTCTAGATTATAGAGTTTGAAAGAAGCACCAAGCTGTATGTACGTACCAGATACCACAAGACAGAACAGTTTACTTCAATCACATGAAAATAATCAATTGTTGCGCTACACAATATACAGTATGTTGCTGCATCGCAATAGTGAGGACACGAGAGGACTTGTCTATATCCAAACATACTGTATAGCCAAATCTGTTGGCTATTTGAACCCGTGATGTGTGATATGTACACAAAACACAATGCGTCCACTGAAATTAAAGCAAAGAAAATGCTATTTTCACTTGTTATTTATTTTTAATGGGTTGGAACACGGTCCCCTGCCGCTGAACTACATTCATTTCATCTCCGGAGGCCTCCGGTACTCAGGATACTTACCAGGGAGGTTACACGTATTATTTCATGGTTTCTTGCAGGGATTTTAATGGACACCCAATAGGGACGCTGCACCGGATGACATGGCGGCTTCCTATTGGTACAAGAAACCTGCCATATTTAAACTGCTATTGTGTTTCCCCTGTAGGGACAGAGACACAGCTAACTTCGCTGCTAAGCATCTCAGAGAGCCAGGGGTTCCCCGCAGCTGAAAACACTGGGGTTCAGCTTTAGAAGATCACTCGGTTCAACCCCGTTATATATAAAAAAAAAAACCAGCAGCTTGGATTGCTGCTTTAAATCATTTCTTCAAACCTTTCTTTCCTTGCTAAAATTGTACCAAGATTTAGTCTAAATTAATCTTCTCTTCAATACACGGTGACTTCTGTAGCCCAGACCCTCGAGGATCTGAGGCAAAACTTTTAATGCTGGCATCATGCATCACATGGCAACAGTTGATATTTAGTGACAGTGACACATCCTTAAAATGATCACGCGTTTTTCAATAATATTTGTTCAATGTCAGAGTAACAGATCAAAGGGGCAAAGATGACAAAACGCTTTATGCATGGATTCGGGAAACAATGCAAGTCGTAATCTTGTATGCTCATGAAACATAAATTCTTCATGTGATATAACTTGTCTTGCAGCAACATCAACAACATGCATCATCCCAGTAATAATCCTAATCATGTTTGCTTTTGAGCTGCATTGAAATAATTGTGTGGTTGTTGCATTCAGAAACCCGAGTGAATAAAAATCCTCAGCCCACCAGGTTTAGTCATTGGTCCTTTTACTCTGGTATGCTATGTTTATTTATATTTTCTCATCCATAGCATCTGACGGAATGAAGATCTGTCGATTTTGAAATGTTAAGTCACATTGCATGAATCTTTAGTGATCTTTTATTTAGTATGGTTGTTGCATGGTACTTTCGGCTATGGGGCACCGTTTGTGGGAAAGGGTGAGAGTGGACAATACGATGTATCATAAAATTAGGGTTGCCAGGTGGCGTCTCCAAAAATACTGGACACAATGGTGAAAGGTGCGATGTGCTCAAGATACATACACACACCTCTCACCTCCATGCTGTTTCCTCCTCTCCTTAGCCCGAACCTCAGGCTCCTGACACCCTCCCTTTCATGATGCTCCTCCATTACCCAGCAACAGCCATTCAGGATGGAGGAAGCTGCCCAGCCCCCTAGCAACAGTCCGGATCTCTCTTTGCTCGGGGAATCCCACGGCACCCCAAGCCAGTCAGGTGACTATGTCCAGAGATGTAATACTGATATACACATACATGTCCAGTATTACCTCTCATTTTTTACTGGACAGCGTGCCCAAATACAGGACAGTCCGGTTCAATACTGGACACCTGGCAAACCTAAAATAATGCAGAATTATCCCTGGTCTCTCTATCTCTTTTGTGATCCCATTCACTTGGTCCAAGAAATAATTCTGATGTATATATAGCATTTTCTTTCCTGTTTTCACCCTTAGGTCCTACTTCATTGCAAAGTCCTCCAGTTGTTTTCAGTTTGAAAGAAATACATAATGAAGCGTAAACGCACCTCTGTATCAATAGGCCAGGCAGTAAGACCAACCAGTTACATTGTACTGATTGACTCACTGGCAGGAAAGTTCCCCGCAGCCATCTTGGAAAAGGGCAAATGCCCTCTTTGTAAGAACCTTAACTCTTCTAAGCTGGGGGACTCTTGGTGTAGAACTGTATTTCTAAAAAAGATCCCAGTGTTTGGAAACGTAAGGAAAAAAGGGAAATCTGAGGGGGAATGGACCACTCCCACTCCCCCAGCTGCTTAATGACAGTACACTGGTACATACTACCCCTTACTCTCCTGTGCTAATCGCTAAAAATGTGGAACAAACACCTTGACACATCGACAAAAAGAGACACAAGATGAAAATTGTGCAATTTGCGTAAGTATTGCTCTACATTTTCCTTGATAATATCATCCTTTAGATACATTTGCTAGGAATGTGTCTACAAAGACACTCCACAAACATGTCCTCAGCAATAAAAAAAAGTTTATTTCCCTTATTATAGGAGACACTAGAATACCTAGCGTAGTCCTCTGCGCTGCTTGCGATTTTCTTTTCTATTACCTGAGCAGGGGGCTCCCCCTGGAGCTACTTTGCATCTCCTGATGACTGGATCCCACCCGGCGCCACCAGAATCAAGATAATGACAGGGTCAGGCCCGCGGGAGGTGACGCTGTCTATTGGTGATGACGGTGGTTTTGTTTGTAGTGTTTTGTACAAAACGACATCAAAGTAAAAGTCTTGCTGCTTGGAAACCAGGGGGAGAGGATCCGCAGAAGTCAATGGATGAGGTCTTTAATTCAAATATACTTATGTAGCCAGGGCTGGTTTCTAGCTATCAGTCTGCCCTTCTCCTGGCAGAAAGCCCTGGTAAGAGCAGGCTGCCAGGATTAATCATGGGTTTTCCCCACTCACAGCAGCTTCAGTGAGTCATAGGGGAGGAGGTGAGACTATGCTTGTGTGTAGCCAATCAGGGCTTCAGACATGGTACTTTCTTCCTCTGTACTTAAGGGGCTGCACTGCTAAATTTAGGAGTGCCTCTACCTGCTTGAGAGAGGCTGATCTACCCACAACAGTTGTGCAGGGCCCTGCCAATCTGTATTCCCTCCCTTAGGGGAGTGGAAGGGAGACTATACCCCTTACTCCACCAGGGAGTAAGGGAATAGCAAGGACTGCTTCAGGGCCCCTTAGCCTAGAGTGGGGCTCCAGGGTACATCCTGAGGGTGAAACCCAAAGAACTGCCTGTAACCACAGTGTGGGCTGTGTATGCTGACCATCTGCAGTGTGTACAAATAAAGTGATCCTGTTAAAGATATCTTCCTGTCTGAAACTACAATCTATCAGGGGGGAGTGGAAGTAAGTTCTCCTGCAGGGATTGTCTGCACATCCCTGGGGCCTGCAAGAGATGGAGGTGCTGTCTCCGTGAGTACGAATCAGTTACTACCCCAGAAGCCTGTTCTGTTCTCCCCTACAGCAACGCAGGAAGCTCAGATCTACTGTGAGCCAGCAGGTATGCACCACACTGTGCAGCAGTGAAATCTCCCAGAAGGTGGGGGAACATGTGTTACACCTACAAGTAATAAACAAAACATTGGGGGGAGGGGGGCTTCTGTTTTGATAGTAAAATCTATAAATACCAAGACCCCCCCCCACCCCACTACTGCAGCTACCCCCCCCCCCACCCCACTACTGCAGCTACCCCCCCCCCCCACCCCACTACTGCAGCTACCCCCCCCCACCCCACTACTGCAGCTACCCCCCCCCACCCCACTACTGCAGCTACCCCCCCCCACCCCACTACTGCAGCTACCAGCCTCCCCACCCCACTACTGCAGCTACCAGCCTCCCCACCCCACTACTGCAGCTAAGCCCCCCCCACCCCACTACTGCAGCTACCCACCCCCCACCCCACTACTGCAGCTACCCACCCCCCACCCCACTACTGCAGCTACCCACCCCCCACCCCACTACTGCAGCTACCCACCCCCCACCCCACTACTGCAGCTACCCACCCCCCACCCCACTACTGCAGCTACCCACCCCCCACCCCACTACTGCAGCTACCCACCCCACTACTGCAGCTACCCACCCCACCCCACTACTGCGGATGCCCCCCCGCACTTGCGGATGCCCCCCCGCACTTGCGGATGCCCCCCCGCACTTGCGGATGCCCCCCCGCACTTGCGGATGCCCCCCCGCACTTGCGGATGCTCTCCCGGACCTGCGGCTGCCCTCCTGGTCGCGAGCGGGTCCGTCGCTGACTTTTGGAGGGCAGCCATATTGCCTCTATCCCTCCCTGTGCTCCGCGGGAGCGGCTCCGGTTTTCGCGGGCTTTGCCGCTGACGTCACTGCCAGGCGACGAGCCAGGGGCCGCTCTCTCGCGAGAGGACGGCGCGGCCCCACGTGACTGCGCACATTGCAGGGAGACTCTGCCCAAGATGCAGAGGGGGACGGTCCGCGATAGCGCAGGGGCCGGGGACGCAGGGGCCGGGGACACGGGGGGGGGGGAATGGATAGAGGTGGGGGCTGAGATCGGGGGATGAGAGGAGGATGAAAGGGGGGAGGAGGATGAAAGGGGAGGGGGAGGATGAAAGGGGAGGGGGAGGATGAAAGGGGAGGGGGAGGATGAAAGGGGAGGGGGAGGATGAAAGGGGAGGGGGAGGATGAAAGGAGAGGGGGAGGATGAAAGGGGAGGGGGAGGATGAAAGGGGAGGGGGAGGATGAAAGGGGAGGGGGAGGATGAAAGGGGAGGGGGAGGATGAAAGGGGGGATGAGGATGAAAGGGGGGGGATGAGGATGAAAGGGGGGGGATGAGGATGAAAGGGGGGGGATGAGGATGAAAGGGGGGGGATGAGGATGAAAGGGGGGGGATGAGGATGAAATGGGGGGGATGAAGATGAAGGGGGGGGATGAAGATGAAGGGGGGGGAGGACGAGGATGAAAGGGGGGGAGGACGAGGATGAAAGGGGGGGAGGATGAGGATGAAAGGGGGGGGGGGGATGAGGATGAAAGGGGGGGGGGATGAGGATGAAAGGGGGGGGGATGAAGATGAAAGGGGGGGTGAGGATGAAGGGGGGGAGGATGAGGATGAAAGGAGGGGGAGGAATAAGATGAAAATGGAGGAGGATGGGGGGGGATAACGAAAGAGGGTAAAGAAAGATTCAATTCACTTGTCACCATCTGACGCGGAGCCCTTCCCAATAAAGTTTCAATGAGGCTCTGTATGTTATGTTATATGTATGTTAGATGGTATAGAATATCTGTTGCTTCTGTTGTATATGTTGTAGGTTATATATGTTATTTATGGTTCATATGTTATATAGGGTTAATGGGTTAAATATGTTAAATATGTTCATTAAATAATTGGGTTCATTCAAATGCTGGGTATATGCATGTATATATATGGATATGCACTCACTATAACTTAGGTACTGCTGTAAGTCGTTATAAAGTTAAAAATCACGCTACAGTTTAAGGTTAAGTTAGTTATCAGTTTTGCGCCGGTGGGATTCACCCACGATGTCGTACATGTGTTCCTCATATAGGTCCCTGACGAATCAGGACCTCAAACAAGTCCCAGGGGGGTCGGTCCCAGGAAGGGAAAGCCGGCCATTTTGGAAGGTTAGGCATACCGACCTGCCCATTGGGCGTCAGACTCCCACTTGGGGGACCCCGAGGGGAGCTCTGGTTTTTCTTTTATTTTTTTTCATTATTACAAAGCGGTTTAACTTATGTTTCCAATTTTGCTTTACCCCTTATGTGTTTTCCCTTGTACTGTCTCCTCCCTCCCTACCCCTCCCAATCCTTTCCCCACCCGGCCGGGGAGGATGCCGACCTAGACGGAACACAAGAACTTTGCCGGATGGTAACACCAAAAACGTCCGCCAGTTGAACAAGGGACAAAGTGGACAGGGTGAGTCATCAAACGTTAGTTTGTTACACTTCTCACACATTAAGTGATGGCGTTAACCCTTATATCACATAACGTTAAGGGCTTTAATAGCCCAACCAAGAGAAAAATAGCTTTCACTGACTATAAACGAAAACACGCAGATGTCCTAATGTTACAGGAGACTCATTTTAGCAAGACCAACGCGCCTAAATTCCTAGACAAAGACTATGCCCAGTTCTACCTTTCCTCCGCACCGGTTAAAAAACGTGGAGTGGCCATCTTGTTCCATAATAAAATCCCATTTGTAGCCCAAACTATTAAAAGAGACACAGAGGGACGCTTTATTATACTAGTGGGCACGATACGGGAGCAATGCATCACAATAGCCACAATCTATGCCCCCTGCGAGCAGGACGCAGTCTTCTTTGAAGACTTTTTTCGGACTCTACGCACCGTCGCAAGGGGCGGCGTAATACTCGCAGGGGATATCAACATGGTCATGCAACCAAATCTAGACAGATCAGGGAATACGGGCACAGTACATAAAAAAGTGGGGACCTCTTTACGCAAGGGCCTCAAAGACAACCAACTGACTGACATATGGAGAGAACTACACCCGACTGATAGGGACTATACGTTCTATTCCCACCCACACGGCTCCTACAGCAGAATTGATTATTTTTTCGTCTCTTGCCAACTGGTTCCTATGGTCTCCCGAGCTGGGATTCATGATATTTCATGGTCTGACCATGCACCGATAGAGCTAAGGTGCGAGCACATCCGAACAGGCAGACCAGGAGCGAACTGGAAGCTCAACGAATCAATCCTAAAAATTCCTGAGATTTATGAGACAATAAAGGAAGAAATAGTTCAATTCTTCCACACAAACACAGGCTCTGTAGATTCCCAGTTTGTATTATGGGAGGCTCACAAAGCGACGCTGAGGGGCATACTAATTAGCACCACAGCTAGGAGAAAACGGGAAAGGGACTCAAAAATTATGAAGCTTCAATCGAGATTACATTCCCTTACATCACTCCATAAGAGTAACCCAGACCCGCAAACCCTACAAGAATTGAAAGATACCAAAATTGAACTAAACATGTTGTTGACCTCCAGGGCAGATAACGCGCTGAGTTGGTCTAGGAGGAAATTTTACGAAAAAGCGAACAGGCCGGATACTATGCTGGCTCGAGCGTTAAGAGACAGACAAGTGAAGTTTAATATCCAAGCTATACGCTTAAAATCAGGTACCCCCACGGCCAACCCTAAGAAAATAGTAGAAGAATTTGGTTCGTTCTATGAAACACTATATAATGGAGAGAAAGTGGCACATAACGCTAAAACGAGCGAGAAGCTGAGAGATTTCTTAGCCAGCTCAAAACTAGGGAGATTGACAGAGGCAGAGAGAGAGGCCATGGGCGCTGATTTCACTATAGAGGAGGTGTCACAAGCCATTAAGGAACTCAAACCCTCAAAAGCCCCAGGGCCAGATGGCTTCTCGGGGCTATACTATAAGAAATTTGCCAAAGTACTAGCCCCTAGGTTGCTCCACGTGTTCAATGCAATATTAGCAGGAGCCCCCATCCCCAGAGAGATGTTACAGGCGTCTATATCATTAATCCATAAACCAGGTAAAGATCCGCTGGACTGCAAAAGTTATAGGCCCATATCCCTAATCAATACTGATATTAAAATATACGCTAAACTATTGGCCAATAGATTATGTCTAATCCTACCCAGACTTATACACCCAGATCAGGTCGGATTCATTAAAGGCAGACAGGCAGCGGACAATACCCGGCGATTTATTGATCTGGTAGAATTGGCCACTAAAAATAACACACAAAGTATGCTGTTAAGTCTGGATGCAGAAAAAGCTTTTGATAGGATAGACTGGCCTTACCTGAAGGAGACGCTTGCGGCATTTGGCTTTGGGGATCAGGTGAGTAGAGCGATTCTCTCGCTGTACTCAGGACCTACCGCCAGGGTAATACACCAGGGCTTTCCATCTCTCCCCTTTCAAATTAAGAGTGGCACGAGACAGGGATGCCCATTATCCCCTCTCCTGTTCGCTCTATGTATAGAACCACTGGCGGCGCAAATTAGAGGCAACCCGGACATCTCAGGGTTAAACGTATATTCTCAAACACATAAAGCGGCCCTGTACGCAGATGATATCCTACTAATTATTTCAAAGCCCCTCACCTCCTTGCCAAACCTGTTGGATTTATTGGACAGATTCTCGAGCATTTCGGGATTTAAAATAAATCAAGCTAAATCTGAAGCCCTCAACATCAATCTCCCTAGACACGTAGAGAAGTTATTGCAACTGAATTTTAACTTCCACTGGCAACAGAAATACATAAAATATCTAGGAGTCCACATAGCCAAGAACACCAAAGACATCTACAATGCAAATTACCCCAACCTAATTCGGACGTTGATAGCTGACCTCCATAAATGGTCCTCTATACGAATATCCTGGATAGGTAGGATACATAGCGTCAAAATGAACCTACTCCCCCGTATCCTATACCTTTTCCAGACGTTACCAGTGCCACTCAGACTGAAGGATTTGCTCTCACTTCAGTCTGCAATCTCTAAATTTATCTGGGGAGGGAAAAAACCGAGAGTCAACAAATTAAATATGAAAAGATCTGTCCTAGCAGGGGGCCTAGCGGTACCCTGCCTGCTCTCATATTACAAAGCGGCTCAATTAAGCCAAATTGTTCAATGGCAATCCAGTCCACATTTAAAACGGTGGGTGGAATTAGAGAGTGCTGCCTGCGCTCCTTTAAAAATACGCAACTTGATTTGGCTACCTAAAACAGCACGACGATCTGCTAACATGCCGCTTTCCTCAATGACCAACTCGTTGTCTATCTGGGAGGCTAATAAGACTAAATACTCTCTCACAACGAGTAATTCTTCGATGTCCCCAATTTGGAACAATCCCAAGTTCGCTCCTGGCCTTCTGGAGGGAGATGCATCAATTTGGAAACATAAAGGTTATATACGAATTAAAGATCTGGAGGGTTACAATAGCAAGATTAAAACGTTTGATCACGTCAGAGAAGAAAAAGATATACCCCACTCAGAATTTTTTAGGTACCTCCAGCTTCGAGCATTTTATAACAAATTTGCCCCATACCCCCCCCTGACGTCATTCGAAAAGCTCTGTCTGGCCGAGACCGACACAAAGGGACTCACATCACAATTGTACAAGGAAGTAGTTGATTCTGCGAGCTTTAGACAGCAGTCACCGTCATTTAGAACCCAATGGGAAAGAGACCTGGGAGAGACATTAGAAGATGACGAGTGGAACGCTATATATATGGCCACGGCAAAAAGCTCCATATGTACCACACTAAAGGAGAACGCATATAAGGTCCTAATGCGGTGGTACCTCACCCCAATGAAATTAGCCAAGTTCGTGCCTGGATCCTCCTCACTATGCCCCCGGCAGTGCGGAGGATCGGCCGATCTGTTACATATGCTGTGGTCTTGCCCGCGTATCTCCCCACTATGGGAAGAAATTAGACATTGGATACAGAGAGTCTTCGACCTCACTATTCCCCCAGACCCATGGCTATTCCTCTTGAATAGACCACTAACGGGCCTGTCCAAAGCAAACAATAAACTAATAGCACATTTTGCAATAGCCACACGGAGCGAGATAGCAGCACTATGGAAACGCCCCGAAATTCCAAGTATCCCAAAGATTCGAAATCGATTGTGGTTTATCTGCCAGATGGAAAAGTTGACGAGTCTAGTTAACGACACTGGCACCAATTATCTCAAAGTATGGACGCCTTGGCTGGCGCAGACGGATATCCCCGGGGTTGAGAGGAACACAATCTGGCTGTGATAGATGAAGGTGCGTTCTCCTTTAGGAGCGGAAACTCAGCTCACGACGACTACACAGACAAATAGACAGAACGCCTACAGAGGTGTTAAACTGGAGAGGACGCAACCCACAAAGAACCTTACTAGGAGCGGTGAAGAGACCTAGCATGAGTCGATGCTCCTCTTCCGGCCACGCCCCCCCCTTTACCCCCTTCCTACCCGCCTCCTTTTTTTTTTTTTTTTTTTTATTAAATTTTTTTTTTTTTTTTTTTTTTTTTTTTCTTTATTGATTTTGTGTTTGTCAATTTGAATCAATCGTACTATGTGAATTATGTTATTATCTTTATTGCTAGTCTACCCAAAACAATCCGGTCGAGTAGGGCCCGAAAAACCGGGATATGTCTCACAAGCTGACATACGGTATTGTCTATAGCGGAGATTAACACTAAAAATGAATGTAATGTATACTGTATTCTGTATCACTTGTTTGGAAAAATGCAATAAAATTAAGTTACAAAAAAAAAATACCAAGACTTTTGATTGACACAATGGGAAGTTTAAAAAGAATTTAAAGTTGGTTTGCCTTCCAATTTGAACGGTTGACTCTTGTACGAACTCCTACTGAAGGTAGTCTGAAAAATCTATCAGTTCCTCCATATTAATGATCTAAAACAGACAACGGCTGAGAAGACAGCGTGCATACATTCTGTATTAGGCCTTGATGCGACTTCTGGCCACTTATACATATTGGCACAGTTATTTATTCAGCAAATAAGAAAGTTGCAATAATGCTAGTCAGATTATTGTGAGTGCATATTTAACAAATGCCAGCAATAACCTTAGTAAGGTTGTCTAAATTGCTTTTCCTATTTCACAGAGTTGCAGCTCCACATGTACATTTGGTGTCAGTGCTGGTACTGGGTTGCAAATAATACGTGCACCTACTTGACATCTCTAAAGTGTCACAGATACTACGCATATCGATCAGAAGAAAACATTTCTGTCCTTTCCACTCTTTTTGTTGCATTCATTTAAATTGAAACATCAATTAAGTGGTATGGGGCTCAGGGCCACTTGCAGATTTCCCGGGCCCAGGACTAGAGTTACGATCGGGCCTCCCCCCCACCCCATGTCGGCGGTCTTACAAACCCATTTCACACCTTGCAAGCCCCTGCCTCTATTCCCCCCCCCCTCTTCCCATGTATTTTCTCCCCCTGTCTCACTCGTACCCCTCTAACTTCTTCATTCACTCCCCATCTCATCCACTTTCACTCTCCCCCCTCCATCAATTAATCCACTTCCACTCAATCCCGTTCCCTCAATCCACACACTCATCATTCCCCCCCCCCACAATAATTACCCCCCACAAAATACATATAAACTACCAACACCCCCAAATATTTTTTTTAAAACACACTCCCCAAATACATACAAAACCCCCCACCCACTCCCCAAATACATACAATCCCCCGCCACCATCGAATTATATACAAAGCCACCCCCAAATACATACCAACCGCCCCCCCTCCCAAATACAAATACGGAAAAAAATACCCACCCCCAAATAAATACAAAATACCGACTTACCTTCCTTGAGCATGATCTCAGGCCTCTGGTGCCCTGTTTTCCCCCAACTGTGTGGGCCTCATCTCCTGTCGGTGAGTGCCAGTGTCAGAGAGAGGCTCTGTGCGGGACAGTGAGGGAGGCCCACAGATGGGGAGAGCCGGTGACCGATGGCTGGATAAAGCAGTTGGGCCCAACCTCTGGCCGGGCCCAACTGGTTTGCCTGACTGCTGGTCCTCTTGTTGCCGCCGGGCCCTGGATCTCCCCAGCTGGTGCCTCCCTCACTGACACTATCCAACACAGAGCCTCTGAAGCCGACATGCCACGAGCCGCTCTCTCATGCCTGTGATGTTTATAGCTGACGTCAGACAGAGGCCCTGCCTCTTGGCCGACCGGGCCCTACACACTTGGCCCTGCTCTCCCCCCCCCTGTCGGGGCCCTGATGGGGCAACATCGTGATAAGGTTTGTACCTGAATCAACATCCTTCCTATGTTTACTTATTAAGTATATCCCTGTATACCTTTCCTTTATGAAAAGATGTCAACTGTTTTTTGAAGATGTCTATTGTATCTGCCATCACAGTCTCCATGGGTAATGAATTCCACATTATAACTGCCCTTACTGTAAATAACCCTTTCCTTTATTGCTGGTGAAATCTCCTTTCCTCCAACCTTAAGGGGTGACCCTGTGTCCTTTGTACTGTCCTTAGGATGAATAGTTATTTTTAATGCTCCTTGTATTGTCCTCATATATTTTAATATAGTTATCATATCCTCTCTTAGTCGCCTCTTTTCTAATGTAAACAAATCTAATTTAGCTAGACTCTCATAAAATCTGATTAGCCATCCCCCTTATTTGATGGCTCTTCTCTGCACTTTCTCTAGTTCCATGTTTCTATGAGTAAGAGTAAGCCCTATTAGCATCGTCATGACACATGACGGTGGTGCAAATGAACTCAAGGAAGAGAGAACTAAACTCCTATATACATGTTCTATTCCCTTTCTCATAGAGGAGAGGGTAGACAATGTTTATGGGGATAGCATAAAGAGAAGAGGATGTCCTGAGGAGTGTAATGAGGAAGTTGCCAATACAGATTAACTGCAAATGAGTGTTAATCAATCGGGCACAGTAATTAAAAAAGGAAGGAAAGAAAGGTTATTTATTACTTCAAGATACATGTAGCTGTTGATCCAGTGAAGACAAAGATTCTGTAGGAGTTCATAAAGTCAGAAAATATTCTTACTTCAGTCGTTCGGAACCATTAAGCTTTGCAACATAAAACTGAAGATGTAAATTCTTGAGGATGGAGTCGCTCACCAGCAATACATTTCTGTAAAGTGCATTCTGTTCCCTATCATCAGTGAAGAGTTTACTCTGTAACTGTTTTGCAAAGCTGTATTAAAGTACCTGAGATCATATGTGCTCTAATGCTGATGTCTTTGCTGGTTGCGAGCCCCCCAGTATGTTAATTTTTGTATACCATTGTATTCCTTCTAAATCAGCAGTATCCTCACTACATCACGCTACCCTGCCTTATGGAATAGCACATTGATTTATTTACTTTTATGGTAGCTTTTACACAGAGACAGCTGTGTACCAATCTGTAAAAGGAGGAATTGTAACTTTAAAAGCCCAATTCAGAATGTGAGTTCCTGAACGGAAATGCTTGAAGATACATTACTCCCTTTAGGCCAGAAGAGGTTCTATGGTAGAAGATCTTGACAAAAATACTCTATTGATTTTTTTTTTTGAACTCCTTGCTTTATTTATTTATATTTTTGATAAGGTTAAACTGGCAGGTCAATGCTGCCAAAATTCGGAATGGGCTGAACTGTCAAAATCCGTTCCTCAAAATTTCCCGGGCTTTCCCTGCGGTATCCAATCCGCGGTGTGAAATCCATTGATGGATTGCTCCAGTTTTATTCCGTACCTACAGTATGAATCTCAAAACCGCCATTGGATACAATTGTGACGGATTTATAAGAATCCACACACTGATTCCACAATCCGTTGTCGGATTGTTAAAAATCCGACCACGGATTATTAATCCGCCATGTGAATTGTCAGGGATGAAAAAAAATCCGGAAAAGACGAATGATGACGCTTTTTGAGACGCGGGCCAAATTAACTGTCCAATCCGAGGCAGATCCAAATGCACCAAAACATTTCCACTTTGGTACATATAGAATCAGCACCTTAATGCACATATACTATACATCTCAGATGCACTGACCATGACCCCAGGCAGACGCACTTATCATAACACCCTCATACAGTTTGTGTAATTTCTCGCTACCTACCACTTAGATTGTAAGATCTTCGGGGCAGGGACTCCCTTTCCTATTGTTATGTGTATTACTGCTGTAAAGCACTATAAACCTGGATGGCGCTAAACAAATAAAGTTATAAAGACATACATACTTACAGTGGCGTAACTACACATTAAGGGGCCCCCGGGCAATATCACAACATCATGACGTCTGTCACTGCGTCATATGCTGGCACGTTACCATGGCAACGCGTTACCATGTGATGTTGTGTCACCATGATTACGCAGCGCGGGGGCTTCTGTAACTGCGGGTGTCATCTTCTGTAGCCGCTTGGGAGGTTACCAAGCGTCCATAGTGAGGGTCCCGACTCCCTTTGGCTAATATAGATAATTTTCAAAAATAACATTACATATGTTCTTGTACAAATGCAACATGCAGCTGCTTCTATTGCTTAATTAGTTTAAGTGCCAGACTGCACCTCAGCTGGTATTATTAATTTGGAATCATTTCTAAAGACACATTTTTTTTAGCTGCCTTAGAAATGTTAAGACGCACACGGCAAATAACCCTAATTGCTGGAAAAGGCCAAAGCGTTTCTTAGCAGAATGCGCCCCTGATAATTTGGGTTAAACTGAATGCCTCCCTGTGCCCTTTCAGTTTCCGGACTGACGTGGTAAGTGCCCTGCTTACTTCAATCAACCTGACTGAAGCTTTCTTTCCCCTCTGACGCATGTTCAAATGGAATAATTGTACGTGTGTGTGTCTGCATAGCAAAGTGTAAGTAGTTAGAACAGCGAGGAAAGCTGCCAGCTAAATAGAGTTTGCTGAAAGGAGAACTGCAGATTCGGATCAAAGAAACAATGACAAGCTTCAATCTGCTGGGCCCGTGATCTATTACTGAAGATGAATACGCTATTATCTATTCTGCTCATTTCAGCAAAGACAAGTCATTCTTAGAAATGGGCTGATTAATATTTGTTATGATGCCTCTATGTGATGGATCTGATATTGCAGCGACCCTAGTATAATGTTAAAAATAGAGAGTAAAATGTTTCATGACAGCTGGAATGTGGAATAAAACTGAATGCGACTCATTAGAAATAATCCACAGTCATCCCTATCTATAGACCAGGGGTGCTGAATACCGGTCCTTTAGCGCCCCTCCCCAATCCCCCAAAAAGTCAGGTTTTGAGGATCGCCCAGCTTCAGCACAGGTGGCTCAATTAGAGCCTTTGATTGAGCCACTTGTGCTGAAGCAGGGACTGATTGAGCCACCTGTGCTGAAGCTGGGATATCCTGAAAACCTGACCTTTTGAGGGCGAGGGGGGGCTTGAGGACTAGAGTTGAGCACCAGTGCTATAGACAACTGATGAATTGGGGATTTTTATCAAATAGTCTGTTAGAATTACAAATATAAGACAAAGTGGAATAAATCCTCACTGTGTACATGCATTGTTAAATTCATATGAATGTTTTTTTCAGTTTATTATGCAGCTATTCCAGTGAACGGCACAGTAAAACCGCTAATGAAATACATCCCACTGTACATTATAATCACCATAAAATATGAAACTATTTGAGTGAATTTAAAGATATGCTCCTGATTCCATTGTACAGAAGAACTCACATCCGCTAAGCATGGCTTGTTGTGTGAATGTGCTATTAAGTTGTTTGCATGCCGAAACCAAGCTTCTGAAATGTAGCTACAGATGTAGTCAGCTTATTCTGCGGCTACATTACCATTGAATCTAATGAAAACTCTATGGTATTCTGTGGTATGCCTGGAGATGTTGCGTTATCTGGGGGAACAATGAGGCCCGCTACGTCTGTAATCTAGACCCATATAGGACTTCAATATCAGAATAAGTAACCATTAAGGTAGGGGCGCCCTAGAGAAGGTTGAGGTCCCTTACAATGCATCTGATCTCAGACGCACTATTAGAGAGGGTTTGGGTTCCTTACAATGCATCTGATCTCAGACGTGCTATTAGAGAGGGTTGGGGTTCCTTACAATGCATCTGATCTCAGGCGCGCTGTTAGAGAGGGTTGGGGTTCCTTACAGTGCATCTGATCTCAGACGCGTTATTAGCGAGGGTTGTGGTTGACCTTTTGAGGGGGTGATCGGAGGATGACAGAGGTAACGCGCTTGCTACCTACCTCTTAAATAACTTCCCACTCCCCAATGCATCACTCCGTGGCCAATCAGACATAGGGTCATGCTCCCCTTCCCATTATTGGCAATTGGTTTTCTTTACAATTTAGACAAGTTTAGAACTTGAATCAAGATCTGAACTGATGCTGGAGGCCCTGCCTGTTCTGAATGTAGTGAGACTGTACTAGCAGAACTGGCTAAAAAGGTCTGGAAATGTTTCCAACAGTATCCAATACATCACAACATACATGCTCTGGAAATAAATAAACCCCTTATTTTTTAACTATAGATCTATCTATCTCTGGGTACTGCAGTTAATAATTCTGGTCTAAAAGGTCAGTTCCACAGTAGAAAAACAGTAACTGAAGGTTGAAAGGAGAATGCAGTGAAACTGTATAAGAAGAAGCTGATTGATTACAAATTGTGCATATCAAGATGTACAAATAAGCGGCTCCAGAACCCAGAAGCCTCTAAAAAGGGCTGAAGGAGCGGCTCAGTGAGTAAAGGCACTCGGTGAGTTTGAGGCATGGGGTTCATAATCCCAGTGCCAGCTCCTTCTGACCTTGAACAAGTCCCTTTATCTCCCTGTGCCTCAGGCACCAAAAAATAGATTGTAAGCTCTTCTGGGCAGGGACTGTGTCTGTAAAAATCCCATGTGCTGAGTACCACACTATATTGTAATTGTGAAGCTCTGTGAGTCCCATTGGGAGAGAAGCTCTATATGAAATAAAATTATTATAGTTATTATAAAACATTGATTTCATGTCAGTGTAATGTTTAAGCAGAATATATATGTATATATGATCATTTACCAAGTGAATGTTGCTTAAAAATCATACATTGAAATGGTTATGCAACTGAGAAAATTCAATTGTTTAGGTATCTACTTTCTATTGCTGTCTCATTTCTCAGGTAAAAAGAAAACATTCGTAAGGCCATAAATACCTCTATATTTAGACACTATTGTGTACTAATACTGAGTTAATTCAAGGACAGGAATCTTTTTCAAACAGAATATTCTATTTATATTCCTCCTTTTTCAAATGACTAAAAGGAAGAACGGCTGTGTATTGATATGAAATACTTTCTCTTTGTTTTTTCGGTTTTTTTACATGGCATGATAAGATAATGTCCTCTACTAACCCTGATGGGAAGAGAGACACGTCTTCTAGTGAAGTGTTAAGCGTCAATAATGATCCATTTTTTTTTTTACCTGGTCCTTGGCTCCACCAAGGCGCCGAGAATTCCTGCTGCTACTTTACTATTTTAACAGTTAAGTGACACTCCAAGCTATTAGAATGGCTGTGTTAATGTGCCATTACCCTCCATTTAACCTGTAATGTAATCTTTGCTAATACCTGGGCTGTGTACGTCTGAGGCCGACCTGCCAATGCAGAGAGCACCACTGTGGGATGGGGGATGGAAGCAGGGAGATCATTGTGTAGAAGACAACTGCTCCTCAAGGGCTTTCTTAAGTGGGTCAGCTAAGCCGCGAGGTATTTTAAGGACCCTGCTTTCTTTGGCTAAGCACACTGCTATCATTCTTCCTTAACCTTTTTAGTGCATGGGGATCTGGCGGACCTCCAGCATTCGCAGCCAGGTTATTGCTTCAGAAGTGATCACAGGACTGCCATCAACCCCGGGCTGACAGAAATGGGGGGATCCACTTCCGCTTCAATCAGGAAGACCACTCTGTTGGAGCGGATGTACAGATATTCCCTTCGAAAGCGAGCATTTCTGCTATGACTTACCTAGTATGACAATAGAGCAGGAGTGGCCAACTGTAAAGGATATCCCTGCTTCAGCACAGAGGTGTGTGTTGGTCAGTGTGTGGGAGAGTTTGTGCTGGTCAGTGTGTGAGGCTTGTGCAGGTCAGTTTGTGTGTGTGTGCTGTGCAGGCTAGTGTCTGTGTGTTTCTGCAGGTCAATGTGTATTTACAGGGAATGCAGTAGGTGTGTGTATGTGAAAAGTGTGTGGCATGTGAATAATATTATATGATTGGTTGTTTGTATGTGTGCATGTATCAGCTGTGTGCGTATATTTTAGTTTATGGTGCCTATATATACAGTGGATGTGTATGGGGTTCACTGGCTGCATGGTTTCTGGGTACCATTTATTGGATGTAGCTGTTCAATATAAGCTGCTTCTCCAATATCTACCTAGTACCCTACATTTGCTGTTTTTTGCCTTTTCTGACATGCTTTAATAAAACTATGTTTTAAAGCTGAGGGTGTTGCATGTGACCTGTAGGTCAACAGCATCTCCAATTCATTAAGCAATCACATTTATATGCTTCCACTATTACAAATGGCAAATCAGTTATGCTGTGAAAATGTTCATTGTTATGCTGAAACCGCACTGAGAAAATTGGCTGCGTGAAACATTCCAATACAAGCAGCTCGACTCAAATCCCATCACAATACATATTTTTTTAAGCACCAGTTATTCTCTATTTGATCAGATGTACTTGTCTTGTTTTTCATTTTCATCCACTATTTTATTCGTAAATGCTTAGCTAATTGCCTGTTTTGTTGTTTACAATAATACCCTTGACCCACTTTAACAAAGCTATTAATAAACATGTAACCCTCTTTCCACCCAGATAGGTCTGCAATACATTGTCTGCAAAGGGGTTAAGGGTCAGATTTCTCTAGCATTCTTTTGCCATAAGACACCTTAAACTCTTCCAACTCAAGTCAATGTGCTCTAAGGCCTTGCCCCCGCTGCCTACTACAGCGTCCGCTGTGGCGGACGCTGCAGGGACGAGAGCCCTCCCCTCAATGGCGCCGGGCCCGCTGCGAGGGGGGGCCGCAGCGCTCGGGCGAGAGCTGCTCCTGCTCTCAATAGAATTGAGAGCAGGACTCGCGTCGAGCGATTAGGCATGCCCCCCGGCGGTTTAGCCAATGAGGGCGAACCTGCCGGGTGACGTCATGGCCGCGCCCCGTCACTCCCCCGCCACGCCCCCCCCGGTCTCTCCTACTGCAGTGAGCTGCAGACCGGGGAATCGGCTGAACGCGCCGCCAATATCGCGCGCGCGCGTTACAGCGGCGTGACCGGGGCCTTAGCCTTAGGTGTCTTTCAGCACCAGACGGTGTCTTAGGACAGAACACTGCATAATAGGCAGGGGCCTAAAACGTCTTGAATTTAGAAAAAGAGGCCAGTTTACTCCATTTAATATTAACTGTTCTCTCTCTTTTAGGTTAATTTATTAACACTATAGTTAAAGAAGCCATTTTTTTTATTTTCCAATTGTTTTTCAGTTAAATAAAGATTTCTGCGCAATAGTGCACAGCATATTGAAAAATAAAAAAGAGAACAATAAAAAAATATGTAGTTCAGTAAGTGAGTATTTATATAGTGAAAGGGTGTTCAATTCTTCTTATAGGGCACTCACATTTCCTTAGAACAGTTAAAACCCGTAGTGCCTCTCACAGAAATCCAAGATCCTCATGCAGATTAAGAAAAACAAAAGGTGATAATATAGTTTAGTAACTTCAACCAAACACCTTATTTATTGCATTCACATAGTAAAAATTAGACTTTAAAGGCATAGAGAGTAAAGTACAGAGTGAAGTCTTGCCAGTTGCCAGGTAAACTTCAGCACCCTCTGACCACATGTAACGTGGCTCCATGGTTCCTTCTCGTGACATCACTTCCAGTTGATGCATTTCCGATTCACCTCCACCCAACGCGTTTTGTAGATGCTCACTATATAAGCAATGACTTACTGCACAATGTATTTTTCTTTTACACAAGGCTTGTGCTAGTTAAATGACTGAGATAAAAGGGGTGGTGTGAAATAGAGCTAAAATAAAGAATGTGTTGAGTGATGTGACCTAATTAGGACCACTAGAATACCTCTTATAAAGGTAGGCCGCCTGGCACAAATCTAACCGAAAAAGATCAGATGAACAATACAAATACACAATAAGATCCGGTGCCTTACAAGTCCATGAATATGTCTCTTTAAGTCCAAATGGAGGAAGTGCCCAAAGAACTCTTCTAGTCCTGTGCTTCCAAGTGAATGGGTGATTCCACGGCTGTGCGTTCCGTGATATGTGGATCAAACACAAGAAAAAATCATAGTGCATCACTGCTGATACATAACAAATGATGACATACAAAACATAAGACTAACAGCACATACAAAACATACACACCACAAGACTAACACCACATATAAAACATACACACCATATAAAAACAATAACAACAAATGATAGCAAGGCTAAAATATAAAAGGCTAATTTAATACAACATAAAAAACAATAAAAACTGCTAGAATAAGGATCACAGTGATGCAGCTGGTCTGGTGGGTTAAAACCCGAATCCTACTCACAAGATGGTGGGAGTAAACAGGCACAGTATATTGACTGCAGTGAGGTATTAGCTAGTCCTCCAGTAACACTGGGGTATCAGTAGATGCACTCCAGTGCTTTCCCGCGCTCCTGGGACGGATACTCCGACACTGGGGGCGGACCTCGAGGAGAAGAGCCTCTTCCTGCTTGTCAGACCAAAACACGCCTGTAACGCTGCTCACTTCAGTTCCGTCAAATTAGCTCATGAACTTTGACCCTACGCGTTTCGTGCGCTTGCGCGTCACTTCTTCAGGTGTGATGTGTATGTTTTGTATGTGGTGTTAGTCTTATGTTTTATATGTCATCATTTGTTGTGTATCAGCAGTGTTGCACTATGATTTTTTCTTGTGTTTGATCCACATATCACGGAACGCACAGCCGTGGAATCACCCATTCACTTGGAAGCACAGGACTAGAAGAGTTCTTTGGACTATTCCTCCATTTGGACTTAAAGAGAAATATACATGGACTTGTAAGGCGCCGGATCTTGTTAAATGACTGCTATATAATCAATGACGTGCCTGGGAAGAATCTCCCAATGATACCGTGCCATGAAAAATGATAGGGACAGCATTAGAAATGGGAGAATCCACCCAAATCTGTTTCCCGGATTTTCTCGCATTTTCCCCTCAAAATCCATTTCGCAGTGTAAAATCCGCAGACGGATTTGGTCAGTTGGAATCTGCTTGCATTCATCAAAAACTGCAATTGGATACAATCCGTTGACGGATTTGTAGAATCCAATCTACAGGTTCAGACACTCGTTGGCGGATTCTTAAAAATCCATCAACGGGTTGCGGGATCCGCGGAGTGTATTGGTAATAAAAATAATAATAAAAAATTCGCAAAAGACGAATCGCCCTTTTTAAGGTTGATCCGCTGAAATCCGCGGACCAAAGGAACCAGCAGCTACGGATCCAAATCCGCCCCAAAAATTTGCCCATCTCTAGATCTTATCGCTAAGCTATTTGTATGTGATGGATACTGAACAGTATCCTTTTTAGCTTCTACCTAATGGCTTAAAGCAGCCCGAACTTCTATGCTAACTGTCAAACAAGAAAAGTGCTTTGATTGTACAAAAATACATTTCTCGTAATTGTTGTCTTGAAGGAGGGCTTCTACAACTGCATAAAGAATACCCTCTTTTTGTCATTTACATAGCGTTACCGAGCTACTGGTGCAGAGGGACATAGAACTCAAAACTGTATCTAAAAATTACAAGAAGGAGCGGCTCAGCGAGTAAAAACACTGACTCTAAAAACAATGACACTGACTTTGAAGCAGGGGAACCTGGTTCAAATTCCTGTGTCAGCTCCTTGTGACCATGTACAAGTCACATTATCTATCCTCAGGCACCAAACTTAGATTGTACGCTTATCTGGCCAGGGACTGTGTCTGTAAAAATTCCTATGTGTTGCCCACTATACTGTAATTGTGATGCGCTTTGAGTCCCATTGGGAGAAAAGCGCTATATGAAATAAGTTATTATTATTATTATGAATAAAAAGAAAAACTTTACCAAGATGCATTGGGCTAATACCTGCAACATTTGAAGCATTCTTTATGGTTTTTAGCACCTACACAACCTATAAAGTTTGTAAATGACCCTTTCCTGGAATATGTAACAGCTGTACTTCAAGTTACTATGTACTCAGCTCCTTTAATGTGAAATACACTGTGTGTTTTGTCAGAGATTACATAAAAGGGGTGTTAAATCTAGAGTTGTTATCTGGTCAACCTGGATAATATAATTTCTCTAACTCGCATTTTAGCTGTTAGACATTCCTTTAAAGCACTGTGGCATGTTATGTAATAATTATATGTAATTATATGAGAAAGGGCTTAAAATCAGCACTAATGTACAGTAATAATATTGACTTGGAAACCTATAAAAATAGACACTGATAGGCAATGGAAAATGCTGTCTTATATTTCTACTTCCTCACATTTATCAGACTAAGTTCAAGGATGCTTAAATAGACATAATGTGTAATAGGATCTAATAAGTAAATTTACACAAATATATTTTAATCTTTTTATCATCTTAACTCACAAAGGCAATTACATGCAAAATTGTGGTGAATAGTGACCGATTTTGAGGGGGCAATACGAGAAAATGCGAGAAACGGATTTTTGGGCGAATTTGCCTATCTCTAATGATCACTTCCTGCTTTTAAAAAGGGGGTTTAAATTGCCGTCCAATAGGAAGTCACTACTGATGAAGTTGCAGCTTCCTATTGGCCTGAGATTTGGCAGTCATTGTGTTTCCTGTGGAGGGAGATTTTAACATAGTAACTTCACAGGTAAGTATCTCAGGACCTGGGAGGTTCCAAGGCCCTGGTTCCCATCAAGTGGGGAAAAAAATGGGGGGGGGGGAAACAGTATTGGGGATTGCTGCTTTATTTATAAAATGTATTTATAAAATGTGTTACCAGGAAGTAATAGATTGAGAGTTACCTCTCGTTTCCAAGTATGTCCTGGTCACAGAGTTATAATGACAGATACATGGTTACATTAAGTGAGCAGGGTTATACATTATATACCAGACATTACATGCACAGTAAGGCCTCGGGCATGGTGCCTCGGGCCGCGCTGAGCCGCGCTCCTGCTCTGCCTCGCCTGCTCAAGCTGGGGCTTTTTTGCGTCCTGGCAGGCGAGGCAGTGAGCATGCTTTGGGGGCGGGGTGAAGGCGTAGCGGGAGGCGGGGATAGTCCCTTGTTCCCATTGGATGGTTGCGGTCACGTGACCGCTCCTCCACTCCACACAGCGCCGAAATTCAAACCTGCCTGTCTCCTGAAAATTTCTGAGCCTCCGCACGCATGCGGAAGTGTGCAGAAGCGGCTGCTAAAGCCGCGCTGATCACAGATGTAGGGGGTAAGTGCAACCGCTCAGCGCGGCTCAGCACGGCCTGCTGTACCATGTCCCAGGCCTAAGGCTGCGTACCCGCTGGCGCTGACCGTGCTCATGCTTGATAGTGGTGACGTCACCAACTCACTAAGCATGAGCACCGAGTGTCCTGTCTATTTTGCAAGCAGGAGCGGGGGTGATGGGGGGAGGGCATTGGGGCATGTTTAGCACGATTCAAGGTCACTTTTTTTGTCTCCTCAAGCGCCAAGCTTGGGAGAGCATGCGTGCCTGCACACGAGCGCATGTGCACCGCGTGAGCGGGGACATCAACATAAAGAGTACAGGAAGTAAAAGCGGCAAGCGCTGAGTGCACAGCACGCTCAGCACCAGCGGGGACGCAGACTAAGAGATAATACAGTATATGTTATAGGCGTATGTAACAGTTACAGGCCAGGTTAAAATTTAAAGGCTTTAACCTTTTTATTACCATAGAGGCCTCTCAGACACCAAGGGGGTAATTCTATGTATAGTACAAAGCGGCCATATGGAGCACTTTCTGGGAAAATCCCTATTAAAGTCCATGAACAGAGGCTTCGGACAACATGGAATAGGGATCTAGTTGGGTTACTTACTGCTGAAGGAGTAAAGACACTGAGTTTGAAGCAGGGGAACCTGGTGCTAGCCCATTCTGAATTTGGGCAAGTCACCTCCTCTGCCTATGTCGCAGGTACCAAAACCTTCTGGCCATCTGGTCAAAAACATCTGACCATCTGGTCAAAAACTTCTGTGCAGGGACTGTGTCTGTAGAAATCCCATGTGCTGCGTACCGCGCGCTATACTGTAGTTGTGACACGCTTTGAGTCCCATTGGGAGAAAAGCGCTAGATGAAATAAAGTTATTATATGTGTAACAGGGGACTTATCCCTGTTCACAAATGTGCCTCTAATCCAGCAGTGTGGTGGTTAACTGCTGGTAGCAAATTAACTAACACCACCTGCCTGATTACAGGTGGTAGAAAAAAGCCTGCCTTTGAGACAGGAAGTGACTCCGTAGCTCACGTGTGAGCTGAACTTTGGAGACAGAGCAGAGGTTCTTGAGTCTCACAGGAGAGACTGACCAAGAGAACACAAATCTCTGGAGCTGACAAATAAGACTTCTAAACCTGGATGCTGACATTTTCTGTGCACACACGGGTACGGTTCCAGGAGAGCAGAGAAGCTTCCCCATACAGCAGCCAGCTAACAGATAAGACTTTTATTAACAAGACTTTTTATATCTGTTCATCCGTCTACAATATGCAAAAAAAGTAGAGTTTTTTTTATCTGTACTAAACCTTCAGCATTGTACAGTAATGTTGTCCTTGTTTGCCATAATATAATATCATTGTATTGCGTACATCTGTATTGTTTACCTCTACAAAGGAAAGGTTAGGTGTTTCAGATGACTTACTAAAAAAAGCAGCATCCGCTAAGAACAAACGTTATTTCTACTGCAACAGAAGTGTAAAGTTATGCACTTTCGGTATATAGTATGCCAATATATTTCCTGAAAAATAGCTGCACAGAATGAATTAGACACATCAAGAAATTCTAAATCTATATGCCATAAATGTGCCTATCACTATAATTTGCATTCTTTGGAAATGTATTTATACATGTTATACTCTAAAGTAATAAGTAACTATCAGCACTGTATAATAATAAAATACTAACACTAAATAAACTTCTTATATAATCATCATGCTTTTTCTCAGCTGCTTTGCCCCAAAGCAGAGGCTATTTGACCTATTGATTATTTGGTTATGTTGAAGACCTCTCTTAGCTCTGCCTCTCTCTATGCTGCTGACCGTTCTGCCAATACAAAGATTTATTGTATGCATGTCTATTGGTATAGAGCCATCTATGTACATGGTGCTTCACAGCAGTAATAATCAACAAAATTATATGAGGTGTCATTCATAATGAGCGTTTTAGGCTTTGTCCATAGTGCAGGATACGGCGCGAGCTACGTAGCTCACGCCAAAACAAGCACTACTACGCCAATGCATATGCACATAGTGCACACACGATAGCGCGTGCACATGCGCTACAGGGAGAGGGGCAAGTTTGTATTTGAAGCGCGACGCTGGGAGGAGGAGGAAGTGCGGAAGCTAGCGGGTTCCATTATGGACGCGGCCTTAACCATAAGAGTAAACATTAGGAAAAGATCTCCCTACCCCAAAGAGCTTACAATGTAAATGTTATGTAGGGAGAACTTATACAGACAGAAGGATGGTGTCATGTAAGTGTGAATCCAAGGGGTGAGTATGTTGGAGCTCCGGAAAAATTAAAGAGGTGAGATTTGAGGCGGGCCTTACAGTGATTATTTTAAAACATAGGTTTGAAGCAAGGGGTCTGTGGAGCTGAACCCTGTTAATTTCAGCTCTGGTGACCCCCTGCTTCCAGAGATACTTACCTTCACAGGGGGTGCTTGTAGCCACTCCGCTCGGCTAGCAGGGATCACGTAATGGCCGCGATTCAAAGCTCCCGCACCCTGTGGGCCAATAAGAAGCTCTGATGTCATTCGGGGCAACTTCCTATTGGCCCACGTGACACCGGAGCTTTAAAAAGCAGTGACATACCAGCAGCCCCCTTCCGAGGTAAGTATCTGGAAGTAGGGGGTCCCCGGAGCTGAAATTAATGGGGTTCAGCTTCGTAGACCCCCTGCTTCAATTCTAAGATATTCAAAACAATGGGAAAATGTGCTGCTTTTCATACCAGAATCCAGGTGTTAATTTTGGAAGAGGATTTTCTTAAGAAATCATGCAGGAGGAGCTGTATAGAACTGTAGTAGCCTTATTATCCCTGTGAAAATCTAGTTTCATTTGTGGGTAGTGATATCAGTTAATGGACCAAGAGTAGACCTATTCATTATTGCAGTTTTCATGAGACCTCACATGTCTCTACTTCAGTATTATAGAGAACTTTTAGATAGCTGAGAACCCAGATTTGTTTTTGTTTTTTTTGTTTTTTTAACCACGAAATGGCGTAATCTTCCGGTACCTAAGGATTAAAATGTTGCTAGTAACCTCTGCAGGCGGAGAATGGGCACATTGTACAGGGCATGAAAATTCTATTTACAAGACGGGCTGCTGTATAAAAACAGCTAGTTATCTTTCAGTCATTGTCACAAAGGCAATTTGTAGAAGTAAAAATATTTTTAGGCTGGGTTGATGGCCTGCATCTCTGGAGAAACATGTAGAGTTCCTTTCAGTTGCAGCCTGAAATATTCCACTAATGTTGTGCTTTTCATCCATTATCCTGCAGTACCACAAATTATAGATAATTTGTATCACAGCTGCTCCTGGCTTTAACCGTTTTTTTTTTTTTTAAAGTTAATCAGCCTCATGAAGCGTTGTTGTCTAAATCTTGTTTATTCTACATACACACACTTAGCTGGGGAATAAAACACAGCTAATGCAGCAAAGCATACATCAAGAATTCATGCAAGACCACACACAACAACACAATCCTGGGAGTGTCACACTATTGTCTCTGTAATGGAATATTTATCTTTAAAATATTAATATGGCAGTAATACATTTGATCTCATTGCCCCATAATTATCTATCTGTAGCGCACTTTCCCCCACCCCTTGGAGATGTGTGGCTACGGTGTTTGAATGCAAAACTTGCTGGTGCCCAGGAGATCTGAGCCTCCGATGCTGGAAACCTGGGGTGCACCTGAGTGATGCTTGGTAGCGCCTCCACCTGTACGGGATTCTATAGTGTAGATTAACCCCGTTACAGGACACATAAGAAATACACACGTGGGATAACAGAACAGTTTTACTGGGTGTAAAGGAATATGATATACAGCCCACCCACCAGGCCACGCACGGCCGTACCTTCCCACGGTACCTACGGGTCCTTGGGCACCCAACCAACCCTGTGTCCATAAGTCAATACCTCACCCAATGTGTGGTACAGCGCTGTCCACTATAGTATTGTTGGAGCACGTGAGACGTTGGGTACCTGCCGGGTGCATACACACCCGGGAGTGCTGGCGTAGTGATGATGGGACCCACGGATCCAAGATGTCCTCTGCGAAGCCTCCGCCTCTACGTTGCGTGGGTCCCGTGTGGAGTGTACCACCGTATGCAATGTCTCTTTGTTGTAGGTGTCTGGTCCCAGATCACCTGAAGCCAGGTTACAGCCGCGTCCTGGATGGGTCCCTTACTCTGGTACTACAGGGGTAGTGTCCCTGTCTATGGGCCTGTCCCTGCAGCAACCACAAGCTGAGGGGAGTCGGGGCCTTAGTGGGGCCTAATGTGGTCTTTGGCCTAGTGCAGGTGCCACAAACACCTGCACACACACACCCTACCCTGAAGGTGTCCCAGCTCCGACTGACTAACGTGACCCAGCGCGCAAAATGTATCTAATATCTAATACCTGCAGGGGGGAATGCTACAGACCTATTGGCTGGTTTGCGCCATGTGAGCTGCAACCCCAGTGGCTGCTGGGGCTTGTAGTTCCCCGTGTAGCCTGATACCTAATGACCACCTCGCGTGCCTACCACTGTGCATGCGCAATTGAATTCAAGATGGCGGTGCCCCACTATGGGAGCCGCCGATTCCTCCGGCGACCGGGTCGCACGCCACACTGCCCGCCTTGCTCTGCAATCTTCCCCTGCACCAGCGAAGGTAAGGGGAAAGTAAAGGGGACCAAGGGGGACCTAGCTACATATCTATCTATCTATCTATCTATCTATCTACTGTATCTAATTGACACATAATACATAATGGGATTGTGCAACAGCAGAAAGGTGCTGCTGGATGGGCTCAACCCCGTTCCCAGTCCAAACCCGTTCCCTGGAATTCATGGATTGTTTTGACCAAATGCGCCCCCCCCCTCCCCTACTATATAAGTCTGCTGGTTGGGTGCTAAAAAAGCCGAGTGGATTCATTAAAATCCATCATTGAATACAATACGGACAGATTTGTAAGAGTCCCAACTTCATATTAATTCTGAAATTCTATGCCGGATTGTTAATAATCCACACTCCAGTTGTGTATGGGGAGAAAGAGAGCTTTTACTTGTGTGTTTCAGAAAACCTATGTTTTATTTGATCTCACCTGGCCTCAGTAACTCATAGCCTTCAGTACATATTAACACTTGAAGTCCTTTTAAGGTTACAATCAACAAAATAGATACCCCTTCAAGGTATGCAAGTAGTAGACAGTGATGGACTTCTAGCCACCAGCTGGTTTAGCCCACACTGCTAGAGCTGTGACTTAGAAAAGCAGTGGTTATGGGTCCTGGTCCTGTTGTTTCTGACACCCTTCCAGTAATTGGGTTAGTACCATAGACTTATCAACTCTATGTAGTTAGTATGTAAATTATTTTAGGAAGTGTGGGATGGGTCTCATTTAAATATACTTTGCATAGCCAATAGCTTATCTCCCAGTCAGGTAACACAGGTGTCTTCCTTTTCAGCAGAGGCATTTGTCCCTAATTTATTTGGAGGGGTGTTTGAGGGGATATATATATACAACTGGTGACGTTACTAAATTTGAAAGTCTCTCTATCAACATTAAAAAAAACAAAAAAACAATCCAGGTTGGCCTTTTTGAGATTGATCCACAGAATATAGGAACCAGAAGATCCCATTTTACAAAAGAATGTTACCGACCTCTTTGTGGAATACAATCATGAAAATTCACATATCTTTTAATTCCTGATTTTTATCATAATTAAAGTGATTATATACTGTAATTGTAATATGTTGGCCAGTGAAAGTTACAAGTAGCGTTATCACTTTTGCAAATGGAGTGATAGGAGGAGTTACAGAACGAGTTACCTAATGCATCTATAATGTATTGTATTAATTTTAGCATGTTTTGGTGTTGTTTTTATTCTTATGTCATGTGTCACTTAAAACATCAGGTCAGAGCTGCCTTTAACCTGGTCTGGCATTGCAGACCCCAGAGTTCCCCCGTAGCTGAAATAAAACCTGAATTTTTTTTGAAAGGTCATGTACTGTACCACAATACCTATTAATAAATACATTCAATACTAGTTATTACAATTTGTAACCCAATGTAGAAATAAAATTAATGACCATTTTGCATTGTATTGAAATTCCCTTAATGGCACAATTCAGTATTCTAATATTATCCTAAATTATATGAAGAAACTTTTATTACTGCACAATTTATATAATTAATATAGGTCCATTGAATTTATTCACAATACATTATAACGGTTAAGAACACTAGTAGTCAAATATCTGCACAGTTAAGTGCTGAATACAATCCGAGTGTTTTAGTAAATGGTATGTCTTAAAGGTGATGATATTAGCAAAATAATTGACTTTGACATTTCAAATGTAGTACCCAGGTCAAGTCAGTAAGGGATACCTAATATTTCTATATTTATGACATTGAATTGCTCAAGGACTTTGCAAGCCCTCCCAAGCACGTCGTGGTTTCAAAGAAGCAAATTGCCATGAAGTTATCGCTGGTAAATTTACTGTACCAAGAAAAGTCTGAAGTAGCAGCAAATTAAATGACTTCAACTACAGGAATCTGGTGAAATAGCATGCGCCTCGAATCACAAAAACCTGCTATAATGTCTCGAACCGTACTTCATATTTCTACTGGGTAAGTAAGATATTGCATTCTTTTATGTGAGGCAAGTTGAATGTATCCTGCTCACTGACATATCGAATGGATGCTTCTTGTGACTCAGCACATGGAAGAGGTGTAGCTTTTTGACACACGTTTGAGCAAATGCGCTGATCATTATTAAATTGTACTGAGCACTGTTAGGGTGCAAACAAATTCTCCAGGCCAGCCAATAGCTTTCAAGGCACCAAGGACTAGAGTCTTCTCCTGGTTCCCAGGTTGTTTAGCCGTGGGGTTGCTGAATGGGGACTGTAGGGTGGAGGGGGTGCTGGCAGCCTATTCAGCAGAGAGACAGAGAGTTCCGACAGCCTGTATAGCATAAGGAAAGATTGTGCCGGCATTGCATTGGCATCTTAAGAGTGATGCATTTAAAGTGACCATTTTAAGTGACAATATATAGTTAGACTATAGTTTATATATTTACTTTTCTTCATGCAAGACCTATAAACTCAGCTGATATGACATGGATCTATTTGCATTCTCTCCACAGGTATGTCCCTGATCTGCAAGTCCTGTTTTAAAAGAATGTCCCACCCGGCTTGTACTATTTATCTATTGGTATGTCCCTGATCTGCAAGTCCTGTTTTAAAAGAATTACCCACCCGGCTTGTACTATTGATCTATTTGTGTGTTTGAATATCAAATGGTGTTTCCCCCCCCCCCCCACACACTCTTAACTCAAGGCAACAAATGGTGAGCTTATATGACCACCCTATGATCCCATGCTTGTTAACCTGCATATTTTAACCCCCCGCCCCTTTACAAATTATTTCACTGCAGCCTCTCCCAAAAATAACTGCACAAAAATACCTTCCACACCCATTCAGCCCACTGAAACCCTGAATTGACTCCAGCATTGCAATGCAGCAACACATCTGACAAGGAACAGGCACATCCCTTAGTCTGCACACACTCACTTTGCTCACAACAGCTCCATGCAGCACTGCCTACCTCTGGCATAATGAACCTGCTATGTATCTTAACTTTTTTCTTTCTCCTGGCCTCATGGAGATGTTACTCCCTCTATACACTACAAACTCCTCCCTCCTGGCCCACACCCAACATCACCATACACCCTGGACTACTCAAAAGCCTTGCACTATCTACTGAATGTTGGTGGAGAACTCTAGAAACCAGCACATCAACCACTGCTCCCTCAAATGGCAAACACCACAAATTTACGACTTGCAAACAGCTACCCAAATTTCTACTCTTACTATTACTCTCTTTAGCAGGTGATATTGAACCTAACCCAGGTCCTCCCATTTCAGCTCTGTCCCATGCCCCTGAGTATTCCAACTTTAAATTCCAAAAAGGGCTATCTGTCGCCCATATAAATATCCGGAGCCTGCTGCCCAAACTGGACGAACTAAGGGCATGGTGCCTTATCCATAAACCCAAAGCCATCGTTCTTACAGAAATATGGCTAACCCCTAAAACCCCCGATGCAAATATCGCCATTCAGGGATAATCCATTTCTAGGAGAGATAAGTCAAAGAGAGGAGGAGGTGTGTTATTTTATATTGCAGACACCTTACAATTTACACTGTTAAATTGACCCCCAAGCCCACCCTCTTTTGAAATTCTAGTTGACAAAATCTGCCTTCCCTTTTCTAAGCCCATCTTGATTGCTGGCATCTACCGCTTCTCTAAAGCCCCTCTACAATCCCTGACTGATATCACCCAGTTTCTTGGCTCCATTTCCTCTCTGAACGAGAAGAGTGAGCTGCTAGTTCTTGGGGATTTCAACTTCAATTGGCTTGACCCTAAAAACCACAAAATCCAGATACAACTCAAGTCACTTAACCTATCACAACTCATTTCCCAACCCACACGGACAAACCTGAAATCGCACAACAATTCCTTGCTAGACTGGATTCTTTCCTCAAACCCCAGCAGAATCCAATCCTCTGGCATCCTTCCTGATATTTTTAGTGACCATGCAATAGTGTACTGTGTAAGGAAAATTAAACCGCCCCATTCAAGCCCTAAAGTTCTCCTCACTAGAACATTTAAAAACTTTAACCCACAACAGTTTCTGGATGACCTTACCAACTGCCCATGGCACAGAATCGATTTAATTCCCGACCCTGATTCTGCGCTCGACTATTTCCAATCCGAGTTCTTAAAACTCTGCAATACCCATGCTCCACTACGCAAAATAAGGGTACGGGGGCCCACCTTCCATGGGTTACAACTGACCTTATAGCACTCTACCAGTTCAGGGATAGCTTGTGGAAAAGCTACAAAGTAACTGGCACTGCCAAGGATCTCAATCACTACAGATGCCTGCGGAACATGTGCACAAGGCAAACAAGGCACGCAAAAGCACAATATTACTCTGACAATCTCCACCAAAATACATCAAACCCAGCTACAGTAACTTCTGGAAGGTTATCAACAATATATTCCAGCCTCCTAACCATCAACAACCAAGTAATATCACTAAGGGGGATATTACTCTGACAAACCCCACTGACATCGCAAATGCATTCAATGATAAACTTTGTGGGGTGTGCCACTAACTTATTAGAGAAACGCAGCCCAAACCACAAACCTGAATCTCATCCTGGGAGTACCCACATAGCCCCACCCCCTCCCAACACTGCCCACAATTTTCAATTTGGGCCAGTATCTGAAGAGGAGATTACACAAGCGCTCCTCAAATTAAAACTAAGCAGCCAATATGGACCTGACTTACTACAATCTAGGTTCCTACGACTTGGTGCCCCAGCCATTGCCAAACCAATTTCTGAATGCCTCTCTTGGGACGGAGGTCCTGTACTACAGGGTCTATTGATTAAACTCAGATTTTGCCAATGCAAAATATCCTAAAATGGAAAGCAAGCTGATATTTGTGGGCCCATTTACTTATATACCCCAAATAGATAAACCTTTATTCCCCATGGTGGGAGGAACAATACCTAACATGGTGTCAGGAAAGAAAGTGATACCTAGGACATATGCATAGAAAAATATGTTAAAATATTCCAATTCTTTATTTGTATATTTCCTAGATATCACTCTCTCTATTAAACAATGAATATGGGGAGGCAAGCACACCATACATTATACAAGATGTTACCTCTGATAAATACTGTTGTTGTATCAAAGG
Organism: Ascaphus truei; assembly: GCF_040206685.1. NCBI lineage: Eukaryota > Metazoa > Chordata > Amphibia > Anura > Ascaphidae > Ascaphus > Ascaphus truei. The sequence goes on along the minus strand of NC_134490.1, from coordinate 15,145,787 downwards.
AAGGTGGAGTAAAGATACTGACTGGCACTGAGTTTGGAGCAGCAGAACCTGGTTCAATTCCCATTGATGGCTCCTTGTTACCTTGGGCAAGTCACTTTATCTGTGCATCAGACATCAAAAACAGGGACTGTGTCTGCAAAATGTCTATAAATTGCTACGTAAAACTAGCAGCGCTATAGAAGAACAAACTATTATTATAAAGGAATGTTTAATACTGTGACTTTAGTGAGGAGGATTCTAAGTGCCCCAGATGATTCCCAACTGTGGCATCCAGAAATCCCCAAGGCAATGTGAGATTAGCTACATCTGTTTGTGTATAGCAAGATATGGAGGAGTGGCCCAGAGGTATCTGGAGGGCTCTCTTTAACAATCTGCTCCCTACAACTCTCCTGTTGGGTGAGCTTCAGGGCTTACATTCCTGCCCAGCAAGATATCAAACATTACATGTACATAAATCATAATTTTCTTTGTTAATCAAAAAAAAGAAATTGATGTGATTAATCATGTAGTATGCCACAGGGCAAACTGTCAGATCTGTGGTGCTAATAATTAACATCCTGCATACAAGATACCCGAATTTCCCTTTCCACCCATACCGTGTGAAGAAACCCCAAGCCGTTAAATGTGGCATTGCCATGGAGTAGCATTCTATAAATACAAGAACCTTCGTGTTCCGTATTACTGTATTTTAGATCACAGATTAGATTGTAAGATTTTTGGAGTGTGTATTAATATTTAATAGTGAGATATTCCCCCAACTCCTCAGTTGGCTAATAAAATGGTGATGTTATCTTTTAGAGTACAAGGCTATTTCCTGGTATATTACATTCTCTTTCAATGTGCTAGTGACAGGTTACATTACAGTCCAAGTGAGGGTGCACTCACGGTATAAATTGTAGATGCCACAGGTGCTCGACGAACATACTCCTGCGTACTGACAGGACCACAAGAAGTGAAGAAGTAGTGGCACTCTAGTGGTCTTCAAAGGTAGAACATTTATTGTAACAAGATCAACATTTCGGTCCGCTGGCAAACCTTTGACAATGAGGAGTTAAGTGAATATCTCACTGTTGTATATTAATACACAACCCGAAACTGATGACTAAGTCATCTGTGCTGAAGCAGGGATGTCCCGAAAAGCTGGTCTGTTGGTGGCCCTTGAGGATTGGAGTTGCCCCTATCCTTCATCAATATAGCAAGCACAATGACAGTGACAGCTTTTGCACGGCATGCCTTCTCTCCACCATATTCCTATGGGAGCTGTTCAGGCTGAAAGTTTACATACCCAAGTATTCCCATCCTGACTGAAAGAAACCGTGCAATGTTTGTAGTGACATCTTTCTCTGAGATATGACAAACTTGGTACTTGGTATTAATACTCACAGTAGCAACATATATTTCTCTAAGAGAATCCTCTTTTTGACCCTTGGTCTTTTTTTCCTCTTCCATTCCCAGCTGGATTTAGTACAGCTAGCAAATAATGGGAAGTTTGTGTTTTGTGTTCTCAGTTACAATTTGTAATGAATTATAGCTTCAAATACAAGTTTACAAACAAATATATGCAACACGTAATTTGTCAGCAAGGACGTTCTTGGTTTGCCACAAAAAAAAACACTGCTTGCTAGAAAGTGTGATAAATATTGCCCTTACTAAAAACTAGAATTGACCCCACCTGCTGCGCCTGCGTGGATTGGCTGCTGTTTTACAGGGCTATGCATTACTGCAGGGAAGTGAAATGGATTCACATAGTAACAGTACTATCTGATTGGCCTCATTGATATAGAGAGTTAAGTATGAATTGCTTGAAGGTTTCTGGTCACACAAGTTTACATCAATCACACCGGGCAGGGGTTTGTGACTAAAAAAGTAACAAATGAATTTAGAGTCAGAATGTCATACATCTCATTACAAAGTAATTGACACTTAAAGATGCATGTTCAAAAATGCTTTCTAAGCATCAAATGGGTGTTTAAATGCCTTGAAAATAGCCACCTCAGGCACGACAAAATGTACCTATTTTAAACTACTTAATGAAAGCGTAACCATGATTCCTTACTGCACATATTTGTAACTTTGTGTGATTAGAGGTTTCTATTCATATATGCTTTTTATATATACTATTGTTGTTGAAACAAAAGTAACAAACTCACATTGTTAATAAGATAATTGTGAGCTAACATATGGACTAATATTACTCACAGTATTAAGTAGCACAGTTAAGATTACGTTTAATACTTTAATAAATACACTGTAAATCAGTTGTTATATATTTAATATATGCAAATTATTGATGCAATGATTTGTATAAGCGTAAGAAAACGCCCCGAGTAACGCTGATAAAATAGGTACAGTGAAACTGTGAATTATTGCTGGGCAGCGCTTAGAATGAACAAAGTCTAGGCATTTGTCCAAGCAACATCATCTGTGAAAGATGCACATTTCACAATCAATGGCACTTTGTTTTCAGGATAAAGGTTACATATCTATAGCCAGACTAGAATATGATATCATTCACTAAGCACTGCTGGTGCTGATAATGTGCAAACAAAACCAGAAGTGTCCTGTGTTATTGTTTATACCACCCCCTATGGTCAAGGCCAGGAGCTGGACAATGACTAAACATGTTCTTAGCAATTACATCTGGTTAGACAAGGAAAGTAATAGCAGGGATAACACACAGTTATTATTCATGGCATTTAATGTCATGAAGAAAAATAGCTTGGGCATTCTCAGCTGGCCACATACAGACAAGGTCCCTACAAGGAGATTGACGATGTTATAAAAATGTTTAATGCAAACAAAAAGTTAAATAATGTCATTTAATTCAATGGGTAGGGATTTGTATTTTGTCCTTTGGTACTGGGAAAAGAGATACTGCTCTGTGTAGGAGTATATTTTTGCAGAAAGTTCAATCAGCTCTTTTTAAATAGATAACATTGAAATGAAATAGAAGGCCCTGTGTTTACGCAAACGTTTGACTTAACGTCGCTATTCAAAAAACATGCAATTCCGTCGTCTCTATGGTGCCGTTTTTTCACTGCATGGTTTGTTTTTATATTATATTTTGAGTTTGCCGCAGTGACAGTTTAAAAAAGTTACATTCACTTCAATTTTGCTTAGCTGAATTTTCGCATAATCGAATACAAATATATATATATATATATATATATATATATATATATATATATATACAAATACAACTGTATGCTCATCTGCATTCACCATTATCACCCAGCATACAGCACTTCCACTGCAGCAAGGGATTCTGGGAAATGACATGCCAATGAGCACTCAGTGCCACTTTTTGCTACAAAAAACATTTTAAACATATATATATATATATATATATATATATATATATATATATATTTCTCGCTATGCACCATCACGACTCTTGCGTTCTTCTCAAGGATGTCTTCTTTCTACCCCCTTTGTATCTAAAGCTCTCTCCCGCCTTAAACCTTTCTCACTTTCTGCCCCACACCTCTGGAATGCCCTTCCCCTCAATACCCGACTAGCCCCCTCGCTATCCACCTTTAAGACCCACCTTAAGACACATCTGCTTAAAGAAGCATATGAGTAGCACTGGATAATCATGGACACATGACACAAAGCTTGGCCCCCTGCAGACACACTTACTAGTATTCCCTCCTACTGTCTCTGTACGTTCTCCCTACCTACCAATTAGATTGTAAGCTCCTCGGAGCAGGGACTCCTTCCTTAATGTTACTTTTACAGTATGTCTGAAGCACTTATTCCCATGATCTGTTATTTATATTTGTTATTTATATGACATGTATTACTACTGTGAAGCGCTATGTACATTTTATGGCGCTATACAAATAAAGACATACATACATATAGATATATAGATATATATATATATATATATATATATATATATATATATATATATATATATATGCCACATTTTTATTGAACTAAGTTCAATTCACACACACATAAAAAATCCCATTTGTGCAGAAACTGCAAATTTGAACTTTGGTGAAAAAGTCACACATCCCTACAAATTACTTCTGGAAAACTTTACTTCTGGAAAAGTGCAATGATTTTAATGTCACAGTGGTTTGGACAGAGTTATCATAACATTTCTTTGTTTAAGAAAACTCCCAAACTCCTAAATGACTGCCATATGTAAGAGGCATCAATATATCTCTGCTGAAGGTTTTAAAATGTACTGAAGAAAATATTTTTAACTGTGGCACAAGTGGCAATATACAGATGTAGCCAGCGTTATTGCAATCCATGGCACGCTCCTGCCAGGTGAATTAGTGTGACATCCCCGCCCGTTCTTATGCGTGGGTAGTTCAAATCAATGGCTGCTTCTTCCACTGGTGCGTTGTGTATGTCCCTTTGCCGGGCCCCACAACTTGCAATGTTTGCTACATCTGTAATACTGCCCTTTATCTTTCATCATTGTCTAAGGCACTTATTTTAAATCTGACTATCTCTTTACATCTTCCACCACAACTGTTTATTGTAAACTCTCTGGGTGAGACATTCTCCCCCCCCCCCCCAAATGTTTGCTTCTATGGCGGTATCTTCTTTCCCTAAAATGCATCAGTTTTTACCTGTACTTTACATATTGCATCCTTTCTGGATAAATAATGGTGCTGCATAAGAGGGAAACCCACCCAAATTCATGAAGGTTCTGTTTAAAAATGTGCATTTCGTTACCCAGAATCCCTGGCTGCAGTGGAAGCACTGTTTGCTAAGCGATAATGGGGAAAGACAGGGTTGCAGACCTGTCAGAGACCTGCAAATGTGCCCACAAGTCTACAGTGGAGGATTTTTGTAATTTATTTTTTTACCCACCATAACTTTTTAACATCTGGTTAAAAATTAGGAATGTTTTTGAGATCTGAAATTCAGGTTTCACTTCAATCAACATGTGGCATGTAACTGTGTGACCTTCTGCCGTCTATTTGAATTAGTACAGAATGTAAAAAACCTAAACTTCACACATTCAAATGATAGCAAGGTTGTCATAGCCTGTCATCCGTTAAAATAAGATGAACAGAGGAGTCATTGTTGTTAAATGACCTTGAAGATGTACAATGCTATGTAAATGGCAATAAAAAATATATCCAGGCACTCCAGTGTTCTTGAAGAAAAATGTGTTTATTAGAACAGGATCGATGTTTCTGTCCAACCTTGGACATTTCTCAAGATGTATAGATGCTATGTAAAAACAGAATTATTATTTTTCTTATTTTTATTCCACTCATATGTAACAATTATGAGGTGCACAGCCTTGCACATATCATATACTGATTTGGTTTGGCAATGGAGGGAGGGAGAGAGAGCAATATAAATTGCGTTACCCTTTGCATGACCACTTTATTTCCTTGTGCCTCCGCCACCAATATTTAGCTTGTAAGCTTTTTGGACAATGTATTAATTCTACCTAAAAATGATATGTACACTATGTTGTATATTACAGTCTCCTATAAGGAAAAATTAGTATTCGTTGTATCATTAGCTTGAAACAATGAATCTATATGTCCACCATTTATATAATTATTGAGTATTGTTCGGCTATAATCAATACAAATAATCCATAATAATCAAAGTTTTGCATGTTTATACAAGGTTATTGACTGGAATGAGTGATTTATGAACCTGTTATCCAAACCAGTATTATCCGACTATTTCACTTGTGTAGAATATAGATGCATAACAAACCATAAGTAATCCATTTTACTGATTGAATACAACCTACTGTAGTTGTTGTTGGTAATGGATTTTCAAAACACAAAGGAAATATGTATTTTCATTAGTGTAAAACAAGATTATTTCAGGTGCATTTGAAATGTAGTTAATTCACAGAATTGTATTGCCCACGAAAATCTAAGCAGCAGGCAATAAATACAATGTGCCCAGTTATATCAAAGTCCTACAGAGTTGCTCAGTCAGTGGAACTGATTTGCAATTTTCACATATTTGCATAAACCGCTGGCCTGACTCTCTACAGACCATTGCACACTTCTGAATTGCTAGTGTCAGCTGCAAAAAAAAAGAAATAAAATAAACTATTGCTACAATGAAAACCATATCACCCCAAAGCCATACATAGAAAATCATCTCGAGAAATAATCTGGCAATGTGTTTATTTTCTAGAAACAGACTGTTCTCACGGCCACGCTGAGGACGTGCATTTTACACACACAGTAATGCCAGTCTGGATTATACTTCGGTCTGTGCTGTGACACTGGCAAAAGTGTGTAGGGCAAAATATTTAAGGGTGAAGTACAATAGTAAAAATACAAATAATTATTTTGCACATGTTGGTTTTATGGAACAAGAAACACGTGCAAACAAAACCAATACTGGTGAATCAAAAAACATGGCAAATATATAGTGAATAAAAAGAAAGAGACTTAGGGGGCTATGCACTAAGCTCCGTGCTTTTGCGTCTGTTTGAAATAAAAAATCACGTCCAATACAAAGTGAAGCCGGAGACGCGATTCACAAAGGCCTTGAGGCAATTTTCTCCCGGCCGGGCCAAAAACTGGCTTATCGTACGTGCAAGCTTTTTCCCCCTGCTAGTGTTCTTAAACTTCACGTACGCTAGCTGCTAGAAAAAAAAGCTGCATGTAACATTTGCATGGAGATTTGCCATCTCCATGCAAGGCTGTTACAGGCGATTGTACACTAAATAAATACATTTGAATAATAGTGTACATGAGCAAGGGGTCTCCGGAGCTGAATAGCATTGGTTTCAGGTCCGAGGAACCCCTACTTCAGGAGATACAAGCCCTGTTATGGAGTGCCGGTATCCCCTACAGAATTTCAATGTCCCGGTCACGAGACGCGGATGCTTGAAAGTGCAGGGGATACCGGCACCCCATAACGGGGCCTGTATCTCCTGAAGTAGGGGGTTCTCGGACCTGAAACCAATGCGGTTCAGCTCTGGAGACCCCCTGCACATCTACACTATGAAACACATGTATATTAAAAAAAGATTTAACAAACATCAATACACGACCCCCCCCCCCCCCCCTCAGCCCTAACACATACAGTACAATAATGTGCAAAATTACTATTATCCAGATATGGATAATAGATTATTTGTATTTCAAACAATCCAGGAGGAGCAAAATATAGGGAAATAAAAACAGAAAACAGTGCAAATATAAGTGCAGACGTTGAGACTATGATGAAATAATAATGACAATATCTTGGCTCTGCCGGTCTATCTACTCACAAGATGTAAGTGGTAAGTATGCAGTTGGCAGATTGGGCTGCCACCCCAGGTAGTAGCTGTGTATTGTGGATTTCCCTCCAGGCTTATCTCGTCAGGGTAACCATGGTGTACATATGGGAGGAAACAAAGCTACATAGCGCGATCTGTCTTTTCAAAAACTTTATAAAATGAATATGAGCATATAAAATGTGCACTTACAATGTGCCAGAATTAAAAATGCATTTATCACAATCACAGTGATTCTAGGGTTTTTTTTCCGATCTCACCGCCTCCTCTCTGGCTCTGGATGTCAGCCGTCTGCAACCTGGAACGCTCAGCTCCGTTTCTCCTCCGGCGCGTGTGACGTCACTGCTCAGTGGAAGGTACAGCTACGGATCCCTCACTAGACCAAAACACCACTCTACGCGTTTCGCCCAGCTCAGCAAGCTGTCAATGGCTTGACGAAGCCATTGACAGCTTGCTGAGCTGGGCGAAACGCGTAGAGTGGTGTTTTGGTCTAGTGAGGGATCCGTAGCTGTACCTTCCACTGAGCAGTGACGTCACACGCGCCGGAGGAGAAACGGAGCTGAGCGTTCCAGGTTGCAGACGGCTGACATCCAGAGCCAGAGAGGAGGCGGTGAGATCGGAAAAAAAACCCTAGAATCACTGTGATTGTGATAAATGCATTTTTAATTCTGGCACATTATAAGTGCACATTTTATATGCTCATATTCATTTTATAAAGTTTTTGAAAAGACAGATCGCGCTATGTAGCTTTGTTTCCTCCCATATGTACACCATGGTTACCCTGACGAGATAAGCCTGGAGGGATATCCACAATACACAGCTACTACCTGGGGTGGCAGCCCAATCTGCCAACTGCATACTTACCACTTACATCTTGTGAGTAGATAGACCGGCAGAGCCAAGATATTGTCATTATTATTTCATCATAGTCTCAACGTCTGCACTTATATTTGCACTGTTTTCTGTTTTTATTTCCCTATATTTTGCTCCTCCTGGATTGTTTGAAATACATCTTTCTACTTGGAACCCTGGAAACAGGTTCTACCAGAGGGTTTGAGCAGGGTTTATTATTTGAGCACTAATATCAATTTTTATTGCACTTGCACGTATCACTATTGTATGTATTTAAGTTGTTAGCGCCTTATATTCACTTATTCACAATATAATAGATTATTTGCCCATTATTAAACACTGCATTAGCATACCTAAATAAAGTCAATAAAAACAGTAGCCAGCTAATCCAATGAATACAAGCAGTAACAACATCAACAATGAATTAATTAAACCATTATCCAATGAAATCAATTAATTCTTAAACCAACTCAAAATGAATAGTAACACTAACCAATCAAACCAATGAATTACTACAACATTAATGAATGTAAACATTAAAAGACAAAGAAATTCAAACATTATCTGAAATAACCATAAAACGCATTAGCTAACATAATACAACATTAACTACAAACGAACAACAATCGCAAACATTTTATTACCATTAAGCAGGAAAAAAACAAACAATCACATCCACATAAGAAATTGAAATTAAAAAAACCAATAGCAATACCAAGCCACAAATGCCCCCCAAATATTGTCATAATAATGTATTAATCTGTACCCTAAAAAGGTACAGATTAATATATTATCAGTCAATGTGCCTCCCCCAAAAAATCAAAAAACACATCCAATGAAGAAACCTGTAAAAAGAGACATTTACAAACATTCAATATATTACTTACCATTAGAAGCGGTTGCCCTCCGACTCCCGGGGTAACAGGAAGCTCACATACCTTGAAGGCCTTCAACAGCATCCGATGCCATCCGCCATGAAGATCCGGTCAGGTACCCAAATCTTCTTTTTTCTTTCTTTAATCACCTTCTTCTATCTTCTTCGGTCACCATTTCTTGATCTTCTTTATCTTCTATCTTCATCTGTCAATCCAAAAAAACCCCATGGTAAATCCCAACCGATGTTGTCTCGTCGTCTTCTTGGGCTCAAATGAGGCGTCACGGCCTGAAATAGGGCTTGTGATGTCACATATAGCCTCAAAGGGGTTAACAGCAACCTGATTGGCTGTTCAAACCATGTTCCGACTTTATTTTTATTTTTTTTACATGACGTCACTTAAACGGAATGATGCCAGCCAATCAGAATGGCTGTGCTTCATTTGCCTTTAAGATGACTTTACTAAATCCAAGATGGCCGACGTCACATGGTATTTCAGCCAATCAGAGTGTGGAATTGGTTCCCATGATCTAATTGGCTGAAATACCATGTGACGGCTTCGTCACGTCATCTTAAAGGCAAATGAAGCACAGCCATTCTGATTGGCTGGCATCATTCCCTTTAAGTGACGTCATGTAAAAAAATTTTTTAAAGTTGGAACATGGTTTGAACAGCCAATCAGCTGGCTGTTAACCATTTTGAGGCTAAATGTGATGTCACAAGCCCTATTTAAGGCCGTGACGCCTCATTTGAGCCCAAGAAGACGACGAGACAACATCGGTCGGGATTTACCATGGGTTTTTTTTGGATTGACAGATGAAGATAGAAGATAAAGAAGATCAAGAAATGGTGACAGATGAAGATAGAAGAAGGTGATTAAAGAAAGAAAAAAGAAAGACGAATGGCGCACAGCCAGGGAGCCAGGTGTAGGATAAAACTGCTATTCTTTATTCGTGCATGCAGGAGGACAGGCAACCCCCTTGGGGAACAAACAGGAACCTCCTACGCGTTTCGGACCTGGGGGTCCTTTATCAAGGAGTATGGGATATGTTTGGATAAGGCCCCTTATGTACCTGCTTCATAATTGGTAAATTACAAAAGTCTGTGCAAAATCGCCGCCGCCACCTAGAGCGCATGCGCGTGACGTCACCCGAGGCGCCGCACCACCAAGCCGAAGGATTGTGGGTAAGTACCGCCCCTTGTGTCTGCCCGCGCATGCTCACATCGGGGCGTGAGGCTGGCAAGACTTCTCTAGTCAGTGTCTCCGCTCCTGCCAGTAGTGACGTCATCGCGGGTCTCCCATAGGCCGGTGCATGTCGCTGGCCCACCAATAGGAGTGGTGCACAGTCGACAATGCACCAATCACAACGGGTCCCCCCGCGCTCACACTAGAGGCAGTCATGGAGCATACAGGCTAGGAATGACAAAGGACAACTAATTTTGTGTATAGATAGTGCTGTTAATATTTAAATATACTGATGGATCATCCTTTATTTATGCAAAAAATGAGACAGGTTCCATTCTATATTTAGACCACAGGGAGTTTATAGTCTATCCTCCCAGTACTATACTGTCCTTCTAATATGATACACCCCTTAAGGGTCACGCCCGTTACCTTTCAACATCTTGAGAGCCCTTTATAATCCATCAATCACATAGTATGAGTAAAAACATAAAATTATAGCACCCTCAGTTGTCAACATGTAATTATACAGTTTCACCGATATGAATTAAGGATGACAATAAGAATCTGTATACATAAAAGTATATTACATTTGTTGTTCCTCAGCCTTGGGGACATTAAGGACAAGACATACCAACAAGTCTTGTTAAATGTCTTCATTGTTTTTAATATATATTTTGTATTTTTGATTTGTATTTTGGATATGTATATGTTTTTGAACTTAGTTTCAAGGTGCATATTGTATCATGCTAGTAGTAACTTTGTTTGTTTCAATAGAGTGTTATATGTACCACATTGTATGTTTTGTTTAATATTGGATTAGTATGGATAAAGCCCATCATCTATTACAGGTAGACCTGAGAATTAGATCTTGTTTTTATATCCCTGTCATACACAAAATTAGTTGTCCTTTGTCATTCCTAGCCTGTATGCTCCATGACTGCCTCTAGTGTGAGCGCGGGGGGACCCGTTGTGATTGGTGCATTGTCGACTGTGCACCACTCCTATTGGTGGGCCAGCGACATGCACCGGCCTATGGGAGACCCGCGATGACGTCACTACTGGCAGGAGCGGAGACACTGACTAGAGAAGTCTTGCCAGCCTCACGCCCCGATGTGAGCATGCGCAGGCAGACACAAGGGGCGGTACTTACCCACAATCCTTCGGCTTGGTGGTGCGGCGCCTCGGGTGACGTCACGCGCATGCGCTCTAGGTGGCGGCGGCGATTTTGCACAGACTTTTGTAATTTACCAATTATGAAGCAGGTACATAAGGGGCCTTATCCAAACATATCCCATACTCCTTGATAAAGGACCCCCAGGTCCGAAACGCGTAGGAGGTTTCTGTTTGTTCCCCAAGGGGGTTGCCTGTCCTCCTGCATGCACGAATAAAGAATAGCAGTTTTATCCTACACCTGGCTCCCTGGCTGTGCGCCATTCGTCTTTCTTTTGCCTTCATCTGGACTGTGGATTCCTTCATGGCTGGCACGCCTGTTCTACACCCCTGGAGATGACGTGAGTGGGTTTCTTTATGGGTTTAGACTGTCATGGTTAAGTTGGACAACTGTCATTATGCTTACAAAAGTCTATATTGTACCCACCCACTCCCACTGGTATCTCCAGGGTTTTCATTTGTAGTCCACCGAGTTGGATGGATTTCATCTGGGTTGAGCACCCTATTTTTTCTACCGATTAAAGAAAGAAAAAAGAAAATTTGGGTACCTCATCCGGATCTTCATGGCGGATGGCATCGGATGCTGTTGGAGGCCTTCAAGGTACGTGAGCTTCCTGTTACCCCGGGAGTCGGAGGGCAACCGCTTCTAATGGTAAGTAATATATTGAATGCTTGTAAATGTCTCTTTTTACAGGTTTCTTCATTGGATGTGTTTTTTGATTTTTTTGGGGGAGGCACATTGACTGCTAATATATTAATCTGTACCACTTTAGGGTACAGATTAATACATTATTATGACAATATTTGGGGGGCATTTGTGGCTTGGCATTGCTGTTGGTTTTTTTAATTTCAATTTCTTATGTGGATGTTATTGTTTGTTTTTTTCCTGCTTAATGGTAATAAAATGTTTGCGATTGGTGTTCGTTTGTAGTTAATGTTGTATTATGTTAGCTAATGCGTTTTATGGTTATTTCAGATATTGTTTGAATGTATTTCTTTGTCTTTTAATGTTACATTCATTAATGTTGTTGTAATTAATTGGTTTGATTGGTTAGTGTTACTATTCATTTTGAGTTGGTTTAGGAATTAATTGGTTTCATTGGTTAATGATTTAATTAATTCATTGTTGATGTTGTTACTGCTTGTATTCATTGGATTAGCTGGCTACTGTTTTAATTTACTTTATTTAGGTATGCTAATGCAGGATTTAATAATGGGCAAATAATCTATTATCCATATCTGGATAATAGTTATTGTGCACATTATTGTACTGTATGTGTTAGGGGGGTGTATTTAGTTAGAAATAATGTTTAGTATATTTATAGGCACAACATTGGTACCGCAGGCCCGCGCGTACCCCGAGACTCCCGCAGGGACCCCAGGATGGTCGCGGGGTCAGCCGGGGACACCCGCGAGACCCCCGGCCTCCCTCGGGGACCTCCATGGGGTCAGCCGGGGACACCCGTCGGCCTGTTGTATGGGTGTTGCGCACGCAAAAATGTAAACAAATACATTTTTCAAAGTCCAACTTTTTTATCACCTGCCTTGAGCTGGCGATCTTTTCTGAATGCAACTTTCGCGTGCGATAACTTTGCGTAGCTTAGTGAATCCCAGAGAAGGGCAGAATTGAACGCAAACAGGTTATCGTACGAGCAAAGTTGGACTTCGAAAAATTTCCAGGAAAAAGTCAGTTTAAGAACGCAAAGGGCCTGTTTGCGTGGCTTAGTGAATCGTGTTCGACGAAACATCACGTTCTAAGAGCACTTTGCGCTCTTAAAACGACTTAACGGAGCTTAGTGCATAGCCCCCATAAAGTCTTGGAAGTGAATTGATAAAAAAGGAAACATGTCACCCTGGAAGAGAAATGCAACCCTTTTGGAAGATGTTTCCCAACATCTAATAGGGCAATACAGCAAAAACTTCACAGCGCAAACCTCTCCAGGATCATTAAAAGAGAAAGATTACATAGTGCAAAAAAGCTACTATAGAAGGTTAGTAGTCAAAAAGTATTATAAACTGCTCACTCACGTGGTGTCAGAAAAAATCAGACGTTTTCAATATTGTGTCTTGATCTTTTCCTTTAGGACGTTTGTATACTTTTAATTCCCGAGGAAGCTCCCATATCTGAGTGAAACGCGTAGGGTGGGAATCTTTACGCGCAGGTTGTCATCCCTCCGCTCCTGCAAGTGAAATCCACCACCAGAGCCTCCCTGATCCTCCCCTCCGGTGACAGCTGCTACCCGGAAGCGCGACTCCGGATCAATAGAGAAGCCAACAACTGCGGAATGAGTGTTCGGGACGACGCGTTCTTGGACCCAGAGTGGTCACTCGGCTTTTTATCTACCTGGAGCATGTAAGTTTGCTTTGTCCACTGATCTAGTGTATTTTACTTTTAGAAAACATTTTGCACTGTCTACCTCTTCTTCTTTCTCCACCTAATCTTTGGGAGTTTAAAGTATGCAAACGTCCTAAAGGAAAAGATCAAGACCCGACACAATATTGAAACGCCTGATTTTCTCTGACACCACGTGAGTGGGCAGTTTATAATACTTTTTGAGCGCTAACCTTAGATACGTTGGTTTTACACATATTTTCTAAACAAACTCTATTACCTTGCTCAATTGGTGCAAAATCCATTGTAATATCCACATGGGCGTCCGCAGAAATGTTTTCGGGGGGGGGGGGGGGCATAATTTTAACTAGACAGAGAGAGAGAGTGGGTGTGGGGGGTGTGTGGGTGACAGGGTGGGTGACTGACTGACTCGTGTGTGACTGACACTTGGGTGACTGACTGACACTTGGGTGGGTGACTGACTGACTGTGGGTTGGTGTCTGTATTCATTCACAGACAGACAGACACAAACACACACACACCCTCCCTCTCAGACTCTCCCTCTCAGACTCTCCCTCTCAGACTCTCTCAGACACTCCCTCTCAGACTCCCTCAGACTCCCCCCCCCCTCAGACACTCTCTCCCCCTCAGACTCTCCCTCTCAGACTCTCTCAGACTCTCCCTCTCAGACTCCCCCCCCTCAGACACTCTCTCCCCCTCAGACTCTCCATCTCAGACTCTCCCTCTCAGACTCTCCCTCTCAACTCTCTCAGACTCTCCCTCTCAGACTCTCCCTCTCAGACCAGACTCTCCCTCTCAGACTCTCCCTCTCAGACTCTCTCAGACTTCCCCCCCCTCAGACTCTCTCAGCCTCTCTCCCCCTCAGACTCTCTCCGACTCTCTCCCTCTCAGACTCTCTCCCCCTCAGACTCTCTCAGACTCTCTCCCCCTCAGACTCTCTCCCCCTCAGACTCCCTCCCCTTCAGAATCCCTCTCTTACTCTCAGACTCTCTCCCCCTCAGACTCCCTCCCCTTCAGAATCCCTCTCTTACTCTCAGACTCTCTCTCTCACTCTCAGACTCTCACTCTCAGACACACACACACACACACACACACACACACACACACACACACACACACACACACACACACACACACACACACACACACACACACACACACACACACACACACACACACACACACCTTGTCTGGTGCCACTCTAATGCAGATAGTCCCAAGGTGTAGCCCCATCTCTTTCTTACCCCCTCTCTTCTTCATTCACTCTCCCCCCTCACCCCTCTCTACCTCACTTCCTCTTTTACACCCCCTGTCTCCTCACTCTCCCCCCTCCATCAATTATCCCCCTCTGACTCAAACCCACTCCCTGAATCTGCCCTCCTCACATTCATTCCCTCCCCCCTGATCTCACACACACACACACACACTCACACACACACACTCACACACACACACTCACACACACTCACACACACTCACACACACACACTCAGACACAGACACACACACACACACACACACTCAGACACACACACTCAGACACTCGCAACAAGGGGGAATCGGAGCGGGGGGGGAACGGAACGGGGGGGCCGGAGCAGGGGGGGAATCAGAACGGGGGGGGGGGACCGGAGCAGGGGGGGAATCGGAACGGGGGGGGACCTGAGCAGGGGGGAATCGGAATGGGAAGGGGGGGACCGGAGCAGGGGGGGGAATCAGAATGGGGGGGACCAGAGCAAGGGGAAGATTTTGGAATGGGGGGGATCGGAGCAGGGGGGGGGGGGATCAGAGCAGGAGGACAAGGGGGAAGCGAGAGTGGCATGGAGCATTAGTCACCTGACTTGCTCCATGCAGGAAAGGGCGGGCCTCGCTATGCAAGCTCAGATAGAGCTTGTGAGGGCCAAAAAAAAAAAAATCCTGGCAGCGTGCCAACACGCGCCAGCCAATCAGGAGACAAGGGAGGTTTTTTTTTTTTTTGCAGAGACGTGCGCGCTTCCTTGCACATCGTGAGCGCGCTAAATCCTGTCACGCCAGTGCCCTCTGTCCAACGCTGTTGGCGGCCGTGGATCCAGGGGGGGGGGCAAGCGCCCCCCCTTGCCCCCTCCTGCGGACGCCCATGAATATCCACTGCTTTACTATGTGCAGCCATGTTCATTAGATTTCACATGTAACACAGAATGCATTGCATTATTTACGCACTGGCCATTCCATTGCATTTCTCATAGAGCACAAAACATCTTGTGTTCTTGTTCTATACCCCATGTGAATCTTGGAGTGTTACATCCATTGAGTTACTCATGTTATGTACCACAAAATCTGTTGTGTTATTCACATATAGGAAAATTCACTGCATTACTCACACACTACAAAATCCATTACTTTACCCGCACACAGCAAAATCCATGCATTACTCATTTAGCACAAAATCCACTTTCTTACTCACATACTGCACAATTTACTGCATTGCTAATGCAGCAGAAAATCCATCATGCTACTCAAATACTGCCCAATATACTGCATTACTCATGCACCAAAAATGCACAACACTATTTATACAACACAACACAAATTCTATTGTTACTAGAACACCTCAAAATGCCATAGCAGTACTCATACACTTCAAAGTCTGTGTACATTGTAATGGAGGAAACCACTGTATTCATACAATGAAAAATAATTCTGCTACCTATGAACCTCTACATCCGACAGGTGTAAATATTCTTAATGTAAGCCCTCACAAGCATGGCCCTCAGTTCCTTTTGTATCGGTCTGCATCAGTTTGTTCTTTTCTGTGTGTCATTCCAGTTTATGTAACTGCTGCACCCTCCCTCCCTCCCTTCTTCCCCCTCCCCACTGTACCACGGAATATGTTGGCGCCTTATAAATAAACGATAATAATAATATTAGTAGATGTGGCACACTAGAATAACATCATAATAATATAATGCTTTAGAGCAGGGGTCTCCAAACTACGGCCCAGGGGCCACATCAGGCCCCCCACAAGATTTTATCCGTCCCTCAGCAACTTGAAATATATATATTTTTGCTCATTATATATAATTTCCCAGTGTAATTGTGACATTTATTTGTAATTGTGACATTTCTCTTTTGTTCTGAATCATATCATGCTGATTACCCCCCAAAAGATCCAAATAAAACTTATTCATTATTTATAAAATATATAAATATATAAAAATTATAAAAATATGTTTTTTCTTTGGCGAAAATGTATAGAATATACGATGTGTCCCTCGTACTGAAAAGTTTGGAGGCCGCTGCTTTAGAGCACTCCTTATGTTTGAGATAATATATGTGATTCTTCTACTGGTGCACCGGATCTCCAACATCTGCTATATTCTTGAGAAAGGCTGCCAGGTAGCCAAAACATTGAGTTATAGTGTGATAATAAATACAAAATGGCAGTAATCCCTGAAACGAAGTAGAAAACTACTTCCAAAAATCTTTTCAAAGATTCTGGAATATTTATTGCAGGACTAGTCAATGTAGCGGCAACGTTTCAGGTGCTACATGGACCTTTCATCAGGTGAGACCCGGAACATTGTCTTGACTGTTGACTGTTCCTGCAATAAATATTCCTGAATCTTGAAACAGATTTTTGGAAGTTGTTTTCTACTTCGTTTAGGGGATGACTGCCATTTTGCTTTTGTTTGTGCTGTTGTGTTGGCCCCACAGTTCTTTTTCTCTCCCCTTTTTGATCCTTCCCCCCACCCCCATGTTTCTTCAAGTGATAATAAATACACCTCACTGAGCAAATCCAAAGTGCCACCTCCTTTGAGATCCAGATTGTATTTCTTTCCTTGTGTTTTGCTAGTCTACAAACAACACACAGAACCCCAGTAAGCTCTTTTTGGGAACCCCTTAAATACACTTTACTGTGTATTTTTGTCATATTGGATGTAGCATTGGGCTTCTCTGTTGCTTGTTGTATGCTTTTGCTTGTCCGCCTGACGCAACGGTCTATTGCTATTAGAAAATAAGCAGGAGAAGCACACCAACATTACTTTATATAATAAAAACCATATATAAGACCAACTTGCAATCAGTATACGCCGAACTTGCTGGTCATATGGTCCTAGATTGTTCTTCATCAAACAGATCAAACACCAAGGAGATAGTCGGTGGCTCGCATCACTGCTCTTGAGACCTCATGGGTGGACGCCGTAGTGGGACACAGGAAGGGACTGAAGATTGTTTCTTACACTACATCTGATCACGCAGAAAAGATGTCAACCTTAACGCGTTTCGCACATCAAGCATATTTCATCAAGGGGAAACGTGCGGTGTCTACACAGCAAACTATATATACAGTAGCTTAATTCTTAATTTGACAATTGCATATTTACAACCATGGGAGAAGATCATAATGAATAAAGGAAACTTCATGCACAAAACATGCAATAACTAATTATATGTGAAAATATTATACTTATATTAAATTAATAAATATGTAGTTGACAAAGTTTACTCATTAATTACATTTTTTTTTTTAAATACATTTTTTTTGCATTCGACATCTAATATATAGGACAATATGTGCTATGTGTAAATCCAACAAAATGATAATAATACACTCTAATTAGTCAGTTGCTGGTGGTATTGCAGCTTTAAGTTTTTCTCATTGCTCTTACACACCACTCAATTAGCTCCAGCCTGCCAAAGAATCCCTTAGTCATTGGCCATCTCAGAAAAGTCAGCCCTCCTAAAATCTACCACCTTAGATTTTGTGTGGTATGACTCAGCCTCTGTGTTGTACACTAAGCCACACTGACTGACGATCATTCACAGACATTGGAATAGATAACAAGTTGAGAATATTCTGGAAGGAAGGAGATGTGGGAGGGTCAACACACCTGAGGTCTTCGCCTTGGATGTCCAAATTAACATGGAATTATTATTTTTCATATTTTTCCTGGGTTATGCCTTTATTGTCCCCATTTTTGCAATCACAATATTGTAGTAGACAGTGTAGCTTGTCTCCGCTTTATTTATTTTATTCATTATTTGTTTCAAATTTTCTATAATGCGCTTCTCACCAAGAAGCTCAGTACTATAGCGCATGTAGGAGCCTAGGCAGGACAACCATCCGAAACCTACAACCAAAACCTACCAAGAACATATAGGGGAAAGACGAGGAGGACCAACACGGTGAGGAACACAAGTGGGAGGAGGAAAGTTGGCTCACAGGGATTTAGGATCTGTTTACCAGGCTTTGTTTGAAAAGGAAGGTTTTGTCATTCCTTTCTGAAAGGAAGCAAAGCTTCGTGATTACTTAGAGCTGTAGGGAGATTATAACATGGTCTTGGGGCAGTCCTTGAAAAAGCTCTCCCTTCAACTATAGTGACCTTAAACCGATGCTCAATCAGTTGAGGGGCAATGACAGATCTAATGATCTCATTGGAGGTATTACTGATCAGGCAGTTCTGGAGGTAAAGGAAGGAGGGGGGGGGGCAAGTCCATGGGTAGCTTTAAAGGTAAGGGTTAGGATCTTAAAATGAACCTTTTGCTCCACCGGGAGCCAGTGCAGATCATGTAATGATAGCCAGATATGATCTCTCTATTCCTTGCTTTAAGGTGGGCAGTGGCGTTTGGCACCAACTGCAAGGCTTTGATATTGTATTTTTGGAGATCTATCAGCAGAGAATGTGCAAAGTCCAATCTGGAGAGGACCAAAGTCCATTGTCACATATTCATGATACTCTGAACAAGGTCTCAGCCATTCTCCCAAGCCAGCACCAGCACACAGTACCTTTAACAGATCCAATAGATTAAAAGAAGTCCAGCAGAACCATTTACTTGACGCTGCAATCAAAATATCCTTAATCACAATTACAAGAAGATTATCACACTCGTAGGCCATTGATGAAATTACAGGCCGTCATACAAGTGCCAAACATTGTGCTATTTTAAACAGACACGCGGTATGTATATTCTACATTATTACAGTGACCTAATGGAGTACCAACTATGTCATGGGCATGTGTTCATTTTCTAGGAGCACATCGAGCTGATTACTCCGATGTAGTGGCTATCCCAGGGATGGCCAACTCCAGTCCTCAAGGGCCACCAACAAATCAGGTTTTCAGGATATCCATGCTTCAGCAGCACAGGTGGCTCAATCAGTAGCTCAGTCTCTGACTGAGCCACTGATTGAGCCACCTGTGGTGAAGCTGGGATATTCTTAAAATCTGACCTGTTGGTAGCTCTTGAGGACTGGAGTTGGCCACCCCTGGGCTAGCCCGATCTCAATGGAAGTGGAGGCCCTTCCACTTCCGGCTCCGGGAGCAATCGCATGACGTGGAAGTGCTGCAGGTTTGGTTGCACTCTGTTGCTGCTGAACCCCAAGCACTGTAACACAATTTGCAGAGAAAACTGCTGTTTCATATATATAATGTAACAAATATATAATGTAACATATATATAATGTAACATATAAAAGTGCACTCTGAGCATTTTCATTGGTGGCACGATAATGTGGAAATAAAACGTTCTGTTTTGTATGATAAGATTTAGCAAATAGAAAAATTACTTGTGAGCACATTCACACATATCAGACAGGTCTGCAACCCTGCTTCTCACCATTATCTCTTAGCATACCGTGCTTCCACTGCAGCCAGGGATTCTGGGAAATGACATGCAAATGAGCCCACAGTGTCACCTTTTGCTTCATGTCCTTTGTAAGATAGACCCTTATAAGTTCTTAGTATCCTTTTGCTAAATTTTTACTGCCCCCTCCCTCTCTGTTTCTAGTGGATAACACCAGCTACATTATCTTTTTGCCTAAATAAAGCCGCAGTTACGTCTGACATTAAATGAGGCCCAATGATAAAATGATGATTGTCAATGTTGCATGCGAGCTGTGTTCTATTTTTATGAGTAAGTGGGGCTCTGGCTGTGTGGATTTCTCTTGGCTGTGATATGTTTTTTTTTTAATTGAATCATGCTTATTTTATGTTGTGTAACACATGTTCTGATTGGTGTGTTCTCCCCTATACACCCTTACTTGATAAAAACACTACTTGGAATTAGTGACATTAATTAGCTTATATTAAATAAACTTTTTTTTTGTATTGAATGCTATTCATATAGCCAGGGTGTGCAGCGCACAGCAAAGAGGAAAGAGCAGGTCTTGCAATTAAAAGTCCTTTATTATTCAAACATCTGGTTGTGGGACAGCAGCAAACTTCAACGCGTTTCGTTCCAAGAACTTTTTCAAGAAGTGCTGTATACTGTAAAATTGTCAGTTTAAATGCAGCTGTTCGCCCCGTTTTCGCGCCAAAATGACGTCATGACGCGTCATCCAACCAATAGGGTTTCATCTAGCCGCGCATGCGCCGCGCGCCAGAGTGTCCCTGGATCCCTCACAAGCCCCAGCCGAGCACAATCAGGATCGGCACGCCTCTCAGGGCAGCCTCTGCTGTGAGCACGCCTCTGATGGCCGTGTAGGATCCTCCCCCACTCTCCGCTTCCTGCGCATGCGCAGATGGTGCTTCTAAATCCCCTGATATTGTGAAACCTGAATGACGGTCCACAGTTAACCAGGGGGTATATAAATAAATACTATATGCTATGTGGAGGGTATAATACCCAATTCTGGCCACTGAAACACTGGGCAAACAGCTGGCATAAACACATACAAGGTTAAAAGTGTAACTATATATTAATCAAAAATAATAAGCAGAACATTATATATATAAAGCAATAATTTTTACCAAATAATAAACTAAAGGAATATCAACTTGGAAAAAGATAACTCATATATATTTACACAGTAAATGTATAGACAGATAAAAATATATGGAGAAAAAAACATATTTAGAAAAAACACATATACATATATAATATATGAATCGCCTTTTGGATTTTAAACAGCACTATTATAACAAAAATAACTTTATTAATTAAAAGAAATATTATTTATAAGAAAAATGTGTATGTATTACATATATGTGATAGTATTAGAACAAATTAAAAAGATGTAATATCTTGTATCTATATTTAAAGAACAGCACTTTACTGTGTAAATATATATGAGTTATCTTTTTCCAAGTTGATATTCCTTTAGTTTATTATTTGGTAAAAATTATTGCTTTATATATATAATGTTCTGCTTATTATTTTTGATTAATATATAGTTACACTTTTAACCTTGTATGTGTTTATGCCAGCTGTTTGCCCAGTGTTTCAGTGGCCAGAATTGGGTATTATACCCTCCACATAGCATATAGTATTTATTTATATACCCCCTGGTTAACTGTGGACCGTCATTCAGGTTTCACAATATCAGGGGATTTAGAAGCACCATCTGCGCATGCGCAGGAAGCGGAGAGTGGGGGAGGATCCTACACGGCCATCAGAGGCGTGCTCACAGCAGAGGCTGCCCTGAGAGGCGTGCCGATCCTGATTGTGCTCGGCTGGGGCTTGTGAGGGATCCAGGGACACTCTGGCGCGCGGCGCATGCGCGGCTAGATGAAACCCTATTGGTTGGATGACGCGTCATGACGTCATTTTGGCGCGAAAACGGGGCGAACAGCTGCATTTAAACTGACAATTTTACAGTATACAGCACTTCTTGAAAAAGTTCTTGGAACGAAACGCGTTGAAGTTTGCTGCTGTCCCACAACCAGATGTTTGAATAATAAAGGACTTTTAATTGCAAGACCTGCTCTTTCCTCTTTGCTGTGCGCTGCACACCCTGGCTATTGGAACCCTTTTACCCTACAGCTGCACGCTTTGGAAGGGAGACCCTGGGAAGGAAAACAATCGTGAGTACATTATACCTGGGGCTAACCCAATGAGGAAGGGGGGGTGTCCTTGGACAACCCACCCCATCCTTCAGGGTAATTCATGCCCACCTAAGGTTTAGTACTGTTCATAACTATATGCCCAGGTCAGTCTCCCTTCCACTTACACAGTCCCAGCACTTAGAGCACCATTCACAAACAAACTATGCTATTCATATACACAGTTTTTAATTAATTAGGGATATTAAGGTTAGGATAAGAAATGATGAAAATATTATGTATAGGCTGACACTTTATTGTTGTATGCATAAAGCAAACACTGATCCATATTCCTTTGCACAGCTCTCTTTGCAAACATTAAGAACATAAGACCTATTAATTAAGTAATGGGACCCTGCAGTTTCAGCTCACGGTTATGTAAAGCAACGCAAAGTATGTTTGCAACAAATCTGCAGACATTAATTCAGCATTCTGAGTAGCTATTTTTCTCACAAAGCATTTGGAGCCTAAGTCAGCAAATTGACTAAATTCACTTAGCGGAGTCAATTTACATTTTTCTGGTTTTGATTGAAGTTTCTGAACATTATCAAATGTAATGTTGCATTCTAAACAGAACTTTACATGTTCCATAAATCCATATAATCCCTGGCTACGACAATACTAATTATCTCCAATAGACAATTATCCCTGACGCATAGATGTATCCACCTAGGAGAGGACCAGTAGGAGTTACCTAAAACAAGATACGAGATGATGACAAAGTCAGACTGAGTCTCCCTGGCACATCAGAATCATATTAATACAGACTATGTAACGCACAGTAGCTGTATTAAGATCTGAATAAAGAAATGTATTTGATCAGACCTGCTTTTGATTTTTCTAAATAAACATGATAGATTGAGCATGCCATATTTGTCTAATTTTATTTTATTGTCATTTAGCAAGTAACGCTCAGATCCACAAAGACACTATATTCACATAGGAGCAATCCCTAGGTGAACTAATTCCAGTGACATGTTTCAGGGGTCTCAGCTAGGTAATCCTTACCTTTTGTACCCAAATCTGACACCTACAGTATAAGTATCGTCAATTCATTTTTTTTTTAAATTTATTTAGAGGGTGTTTAATTTCCTCTGGCTGCTCCCTTTGTGTGATGTCACTGTGTGATGTCACAGTGTAATCAGTGAGTGCTTGCACAGCCAGAGTCCCCCATCCCCACCTCCCCTTATCTTTATGTGATGTCACTGTGCGATGTCACTGTGCGATGTCACAGTGTGATCAGCAAGTGCTTGTAAAGCCAGTCCCCCTCCCCTTAGCTGTATTGGTTCGCTGTCTACAACAGTGAAGGGTGAGGGTCTGCAGCGCAATGTCTCCTCCGGCCATCAGGTGGGGCTGCACAGCTCATGCATCTCCTCGCCCTGGCTTTAATGTGCTGTGCTAATGCTAAAGTGTGTGTAAGGTGGAGATTATGGTAGGTGCACGCGATGGAGCGCATGGTGTCGCGTGTGCCGGTCCCCGAGCAATGGGGGAACTGTGCTGGAGGTGATTAGGGAGGCGGACGCGTCACCAGGCTGGTTCTCCATCATTGGCTGGACTGCTCACGTGACGCGGCCGTCACGAGAAAAAACGAAATAGGTTCTAGTTTGAAAAATTTGCCGCATGGTCGCTCTGCATCATGCCCACTCTCACGTGCACTATTACCAGCCCTTAGCAGCTGCTGCACTTTGTTCTCGCAGCGCGCGAAATAGCACGCACTGTCACGCCTACTATAATCGCAGCCTAAGCGTGCCTGTTGTGTATGTGTTTGCGTGTTTAAGACTGTGGGTAAGTGTGTGTGTGTGTGGGGGGGGGGGGGAGAGTGTGTGTGTGTGCATGACAGAAGAGAGAGAAGAGAGAGGGGGAGGGAGAAGAGAGAGAAGAAAAAGGAGAGAGAGAAGAGATGTGGGAGAGAGAAGAGAGACACGGCAGAGAGAGGAGACAGGGAAGAAGAGACGGGGAGAGAGAAGAGAGGCTAGAGGAGACAGAAGAGACGGGGAGAGAGAGGAGAGACGGGAGAGAGTGAAGAGAGAAGAGACAGAACAAGAGACAGACGAGAGAGAAGAGACACAGGTGAGAGAGAAGAAACAGAGGAGAGAAGAGATGGGATAGAGAAGAGACAGTGGAGAGGCAGAAGACAGGAGAGAAGAGGGAGGGAGAGGAGGGAAGAGAGAGAAGAGAGAGAGAAGAGAGAGGAGAGAGAGAGAGAAAAGACACAGGGGAGTGAAGAAAGATGGAAGAGAAAAGAGAGACTGTAGAGGACAGGGGAGAGGGAAGAGAGGGAAACGACATGTTTCGGTTGCAAGCAGAGACGCAAGTCCCTTGACCTACTGGGCCCGGGACAGCAGCCTGAGCTTTCCCCCCTTGTCTGCAACCCTGCAGTCCTGTAGTGATTCTTTCCTTAAACCAGTTTCCAGTTTAATTTAATGTTTTAAGGTGGCACGATTACACGGCTAGACAAGGCTTTTAAAACACCATTAATGAATGAAATAAAAATTATTTTATATGATTATTATTAGTAAATAAAAAAAAATATTTATAAATATATTTCCAGGCCCCTTTAAAAAAAAAGTATCTTGAATCAAACAACAATATTGAATGTTGCTGTATTATCTATCCCTACATGATCTAAACCTTATCATACACAGCCTGGTATCTGTGCTGATACAGATAGGAACCTTCAGATGTTCTCCTTAAAGTGCTAATAACACACAAAGCCAGCGAACAGCAGGAAATATCCCATGGGTCATTTTGCTGTCAATATGTACAATTGTAACAGCTCGTTCTCTTTTGTCGGAATGAGGATTTCTTTTTCCATAAGGTGCCCTGATGCCATTTCATTTTCATTCGTGATAACAGGAGATAGAGTAGGGGAGTACAGACAATTAAAAGAGGGCCATACACGTTGCCCTGGATAGATCCAATGAATAATAATAGACATCAAGCTGCTAATGTGGTTAAGAACAGCTCAGTCTCAAGTGTCTAAAAAGCCTAAGGGGCTTCAGTAGAGACTTAATTTATTGTACATGTTAGAATTAATAGGGTAGCATGAAGCATGGAAGGAGGGAAAGGAGACACGTCAAGAGCCTTTCCACTTCAATCTATATTCAGGGCAAAAAAAAAACTTTTACTGGGATATTTTTTATAGGCGAAGCAGAAAATGAAGGAAAAAAAACCACTTCAACGTTAAACATTCGATTTGCCTACAAAATAGGGACAAATAGTTATACTGTAGTCAACCTTGAATGTTTGAAAAAGACCAAGGAGTAGTTTAGTGGTTAAGGCTTGGCAGTGCACGAAGGAATGACACAGCAATGGCTTAGTAATAGCAGCTCCTGTTGTGGCCTTGAGGAAGTCACAGTATACAGTATTTGCCTCTGACTGCGCCGATCTACTCCCAAACATAGCTAAATGTAACTTACAGTGTAAGCGCTTCCTTTTCATATCTGCTTTGCCTGACCCTGTATTGTATTATCATTTTCCAACATAAAGCAGCAATCCAGGATGTATTTCTTGCTTTTGTTATGTTTTAGGTGGGAAGCAGGGGGTCTCCGCAGGGGAACCCCATTAACTTTCACTACTGGAAACCCCTGCTTCCCAAGATAGTATCTCTATAAAGTCTAAATGTCCAGGTCATGCGGGCCAATGGGACTCCGCACCAGATGACGTCACGGCTTCCTATTGGTCCGCGTGACGCCGCACATTTAAACACCGCTATTATGGTAAGCACACAAGATCCCTGGCACCTCTTAGGGAAGTAAATACCCCTAGAAGCAGGGGGTTCCAAAAGCGGAAATTAATGAGGTTCACTTACGGAGACTGCCAGCTTCAATCCTACAAAAACAATAAACCAACAAGCAACTAATGTAAGTAATGTTTAAGTAATGTAATAATCTGGGTGCATCATAGTATTGGAAGGAATCCTAAATGTGTTAGGCTGGTGATATGGTAAAGGCAATCGCCGATGATGTCTTCCTATGACAGTGCATCTAGTGTGGGCGCGCGCACACATGGCAGAGCGTGATGGCAAAACATGTTGTCTTTTCAAACACAGTCGCTTGACATCAGCGTCACATGAAGCGGTTCAGCCAATGAGGGTGAACCATCTTTGTGATGCTCAGCTGGAGACTGAACCCCTGATTGAGCCACTTGTGCTGAAGCAGAGACTAAACCACCTGTGCTGAAGCAGCGACTGATTGAGCTACCTTTGCTGAAGCAGGGATATCCTAAAAACATGACCTGTTAGAGGGAGGGGGGGGGGATCTTGAGGACTGGAGTTGGGAACCCCTGCAGTAAATAATTATGCACCTGCCACAACATACTTACTTTTTAATAAAATCTCTCACTTTGTAGTTACTGTGCTCAAATAATCAGGGGCATGTTTATATTACATTTCATTTGCTTGTCTCTTATGTAGTGAATTATTGAATATTTAATGAAATTATAATGAATGCAATAATTTCACTGGACTTCACTGTAAACACGAGTCTGACCCAGATTCACTAAGTTCTGTTATTCAAATTAGTTTTTCCGTATATATATATATATATATATATATACAACTGAACCCCCCGTTATAACGCGGTCCTTGGGTCCACGGAATGAGACCGCGTTATAACCGGGATCGTGTAAATTGTGCCACACGAGGACTTACCGGCATTTGCATTTCTCTCCTCTCTGCAGCTCTCCGCTCTCTCTGCTCTCTCCTCTCCCTGGCGTAGACTTGTCGAGCGCAGAGGAGAGTCATGTGACACACACACACACACATATATATATATATATTTTTATATATATATATATATATACATACATACTCATCCCCTCTTCACTAAGCGCCATGAAGTTTAACGCCAGGAAATAAGGTTATGTAATGTAAGTTAAACCTAGATCTGGTGTTATTCCCGGATCCTGACCCTGAAACAGGACTTGAAAGGGAGTAATAATAACATGACTAGATGATAACAGTTAATGAGATAAACTTTTATCACCTTTTTAATAAAATAACCCCGTAGTAGCCAGGTAGCCGTGGGCCGCCCATGGCTACCAATAAATTTAGGCAACAAAGGAGTTCAAATATATCTAGCACTTGACTACCTTCCCCCATTGGATACAAAAGAGGCTAGTAGATAACATAGCGTTATCCTGAAATAACGTAATATTAAGACAACGCCAAAGGGGTCACGTATTGACGTTGGTTTTTGTTAGAATTATCTTAATTGGCGTTAACTCAGAAAAAATAACGTCTGTTGCTGTTTTAGGCAATATCAATTTACTTACCCTGATTTAACAGCTCTTAATGAATCTAGCCCAATGAGAGTAACAAAGCCCTTAGCCATTAAATAGTCAAATTAATTCCCCGTTAATTTCCGCTTTGTTTAATATATTCTTCCCTCTGGCCTTGGATGTACAATGTCACTCTTCATTGCACAATCCTATAACATTCACCATGCATATTCTAACATATAATTACAAATTACGCGAATGTATTCATTCTGTAAATAAGTATGTTTTTCTGAAAGACGCCTTCACATTATAATGGGGTGACAAATGTGACTACAGAAATGCAAGGCTGAGAAGAGCCAGGTACTTGTATTCACAGATACAATCAAATCATTTAACCCTCCTCACTGCTGACAGTACAATGAAGAACAGGTTGTACTGTACTGACTTGCGACTTATGTATATTTAAGGGTGGGCTATCACAATTTGTATGCAGCTGATATTATCCAGCATAGAAGGAAGCAAAGCCGACCAGTTACAGAACGGAACTCATTAATGTAATGTTCTTTAGTTCAGCGCAGGCTGGCGATTTTGATTTCAAATATTTCCAAAGATGTGGAAGGTGTTTCAGAGATGATCACTGACATAGCGGGAAATCTGTAGTTTGCTTGTTGATCCGGTCATGTCGTTGTAAATTCCCGATTTCCTTTTATTTTATATATAATTCAAAAACGTTATCCTTGTTGCTGCCAGGTAATCCTGAAAGAGTTAATTATGTCATAGTTAGTCCACTCATAGGGAGCGATTGAGGTTAGTTTGAAGCATATCTAAGTCAGGGGTGCTCAACTCCAGTCCTCAATACCCCCCAATAGTTCCGATTTTAAGGATATCCCAGCTTCAGTAGAGATGGCGCAATCAGTGGCTCAGTCTTCGACTGAGCCACTGATTGAGCCATCTCTGCTGAAGCTGGGATATCCTTAAAACCTGAACTGTCGGGGTTCTTGAGGACTGGAGTTGAGTACCACTGCTGTAAGTGGTAGGGAATACTGGTTAAGAAACACTGGATTAGAACATGTTGACAGTCTTCTCCTTGATGCACACTGCAGTTTGTGCGTTTTTGTACTGGACACCACTTCTCTAAAGATGCTCCCTTCTCATAGGCTTCACAGTAGAAAGATGCACATACTTTATGCACAAATGGAAAACGTAGAAATTCTCCAGTGTGCGACTGTGGCCACTCCATAGAACATATAACGTCTCTTTGTCCAGTTCACAAATACAAAGGAGGCACCAGAGCGATGCACTCTGCTACTCCAGATGCAATTATCTACTTTAACCACCAAAATGTAAAGGTCCAGTTGTTCTCTACACGTAGATCAGCCATACGAAAGAAGGAGAAACAATAGAAAAAATGACAATCTGTCCATGCATTTCGTAAGTAAAATCTCTTTTCTTCTTTGCTGCCTCCTTCACTTTTAGTTCTATCATTCTTTTTCCCCCCTCCAATGCCCTTGTCATTTTCCAACAACAATATCATGCTGATGTTACTGACAGGATAGATACACGAGCAGCCTTAGATCAATATTTGTGCAAAGCAGAAAGCCTGTGCATCTCAAAGCCACAAATTGACCTTTCTTCCCACATTTGCACAGGCCCATCACAGGACTTCTTCCAACACTACGGTCCCAGGAGTGAATTCATTTTATTAAACAGGAAAGGGAATAAGAAGACCAAGTCACAAAGACATCTTTCCTTTGTGTTTTCTCAGGTTAGATATAAACTGCTTATTAATTAGCATCTTAACCTTTTTTTTAAACAGGTTCAGGGGCCCTTGTCACTTTCAAGAAGAAGAAAAAAAAAAAGAAGTGTGAAGGCTACAATGAATAAGGAAAGGGATTTAACAGGTGTAAGAGGATATGCTTTCTTTCAGGGAATACTACAGTATAAGTGTTCCGGTAATGAGGAATATGACAAATGTTCAAGGTTAAAGGGGTTTTTTTTTCCAATTAATTTGAGATGTTACTTAGATATTTGGATACATGTTTCCCAGCAGGGAATTTTACTGAGTGGATTTTTATTTGCTTGGATTTTTAAAACCCATATGTCTTAACATCGGGGTACTATTAACCAGCTCTGTGTGGTGGAGTTGGAAACTACTTTTTCCCCACTACACATTTCACATTATACTCCCCCTTTCCCTTCCTTTCCTTCTTATCCTTCGAAGTTCATGCTGTCCGTCTCTTTTCTCCCCTTCACCTTCATCTTGCTTTCATCTATTACCCCCTTGGACCTGCTGTACCTCTCAATTTCTTGACAACTTTGCCACCTGGCTTCCTCACATGCTGTCTTCTGACACACCTACTGTCATCCTGGGAGACTTTAACATACCTATTGACAATCATAATGTCACTTCAGCCGCCCATCTCATCTCTCTAGGCTCCTCCTATGGTCTCTCCCAGTGGACCACCTCTGCTACTCACTGCAATGTAAACTCTCTTGACCTGGTTTTCTCCCGCTTCTGTTCCATCTCAAAATCCTCTAACACACCTTTCCCTCTCTCTGATCATCACCTCCTAACCTTTAGCCTCACTCTACCCTCTGCACCCTCCACAGAACCTACTTCCACAAGCACATACAGAAACCTACATGCTCTAGACCCCCTTCAATTTTCAATATTTTTGCAACCTCTCCCCTCCCATCTCTACCCTTTCCTGCCTTCACCTAGCAATCTCTATACCAGGGGTGGGCAAACTGGGAGGCGTAAGATTTTTTTTTTAGGGGGGTGTGGCGGTTGCCACGGGGGAGAGGCCTTGGGCTCTTCCTCGAGGCCTCTGTAACTCACTTACCGTGATTCAGCCGGCATTCAAGTCAAATGATGCAGCGGGGTCACGTGACATTGCATCATTTGACACCGGCACCCCTGCTCTATACGTCACTATACCTTCATCGGCCTTAGACAAGATGGATCCTGCCACCATGTTGCCCGAACAATTTAAGCTACAATCATGAAACACACACTTTGCCTGTAACCTGTAAACGTGCTCACACACTGCATAACATTACTGGAGGAAATCCCGCTCTAAAGCTGATTTTCCCCAATTATAAATTCATATTATCGTCTTATAACATTGCCCTTTCCCTTGCCAAGCAAACCTACTTTTCTTCACTCATATAAACAGTCCATTAAACCTCAACGTCTATTCGCCACCTTTTAACTTCCTTCTCTGTCCGACTACACCTGCACCCACTTTAACCCCCGTGGCCCGAGACCTTGCTACCTACTTCACCTGGAAGAAAGAAAAAACTGACATAGATCTTGGAACGATCTACAGAGGGTTAAAACAGAGCTGCTTTTCATTTTTTATCTGATGTATATTTGCTCAATACTGAGGTGGTGAGTTGGCATTTATATTTCAGTTTGATGTGGGATTTTTGCATACGCACTTAATCACATGTTATAACAATTGTTTAAATAAGAGTTCACAAATTAATTTGCACTTAGTAGTTTATATTGGTTCTCCTCACATCACCATTGTAGGAGCGCCTGATTAAACCTTTTGTGGATATTTACCTACTTCA